>NC_141779.1:470643-524101 GCF_054643075.1 Acanthaster planci
TGTAAAGACCACACAATGAAACAATTCAGTATATGTAATAGTCATTGAGTTCAAACATGAAACAGTTGTTATGCTTCATGCATGTGTACAAGTCACACTGCCAAACATTCCACAAAACTTTCACGACAGTGCGACAAATAAAATCTGTCCAAATGACGAATTTTTGAACTGACTTGGAACCCACACTTGGCCCACACGTACTACAACAAATCTGTCAATGCAAACAGGCCAGGACCGTGCATAACGATAAATGAACGATAAAAGTTGCAAAACGTTTAGGAAAAAAGTGAACTTACGTTCTGACAGAACAAACTGCTAGAGAGAGGCAGATTGTCACGTGGGCCATGACGAAGTATGGTGTGGTGTACAAGAATATGTTTATGTCTGGTATGAACTAACTCTATGAACTTTCAACACCGTGAAAATGCAGTTTTACCATTAAATCACTGTGAAATTTTTGTCAAGGCAATGTAAGCCCGTTTTCACGGTGGAACGTTGATCAGCTTGGGAGCGGATTAGCTCACAGCAGTTTCACGCACTTTTCACGTCAACATCTTGGTAGCTTATGGTCCCATTGTTATTCATAACGGTACACCAGTCCAGCTTCCCACCATGGAAGATGGGAAAACAGCGGATTAACTGTCGAAGCATAATAAAAGATTAGTGTGATAGACAGCCAGGAATTAGCACTGCAGTTACCAACAAAAGGAGTGATTGAATACCCCTGTTTAGGTCTGGGCCTCCGGGAACCAGCGGAAACCTTGCATGAAGCAATATTGCGTGCGTGTTTTCGAAACCGTGATAGTGAAATGCGAAGGGAACTTGTGAAAACCACAAAACTTTCTTTCCACATGTTGTGAATGTAAAGCAGGTGTTTTGTGAAGACAGGATCCTGTCTTTCATAGGAAAGACAGGATTGATTTTTCCTTTTTTGAGCTGTGAGAAGAGATGGATACACGTACGATGGTTCAAATTTGCCGGATGCAGCTGAAAAGTTGATAAGCACATTTTGCTTATGTAGAACCATGGAGGAAGGACACAATTTTTTTTTTCCTGCCCAAAATGTGACACGATTCATAAAATTCCACGAAACTTGGTGTTGGATTTCACAACACCCCTCCTTGACCACATACCAGAAGACATATGAATATTTCCAACTTTTGTGGGCAAAAGGAACATAGAGTGGTGAAGTTACCACACCGAATTATGGAATTGCCAAAAGACTGTGAAACTGTATACAAAGTGGTGGAATAACAAAGCCGACAAAGTAGCATCAGAGCGAGCGAGGATAGCAACGGCGTGTACATCATTGGCCAATCCAGCATCGTGCATGGACAGGGTTTGCCAGTAACGTGCACTTGCCAGCCGGACCAGCAGTGATGGCTTTTTACTACTCCATAAGCAGAATTTTCACTAGTCTGCATCTTCCCCCAAATTTCAACATTCTTTTTGGCACAAATGTTTTCTGCTCCAATATCATGCATAACAGTGTGCTCTCGGTGCTGACTGTTGTTTAATTGTCGATGAGTAATCATAAATGGCCTGGGAATTATGAATTTCCAGAATATTCATGAGTATAACTCTACTCAAGCAAATTAAATATAAATTACAGATATGCCAGAAAATTGAAATAAATGTTTCTGTGAGGTGACATAATTTGTGGGAAGTGGTTTTGCTGAAGTCCCTACAATGTTCTCATTCAGCTACAGCTACCCCTGGCCGGGGTTACAGGTACATTGCAAGGATGCGAACATTGTGATTGGGGTGTCCAGTGTACATTTACACCTGTCACCACCACAGTAAGAAGACAGGTAATGGAACTTTTTATGAGGGATTCAGAAAATGGGTCCGTAAAGCATTTAAAGGATTAGCCCCACCGCACAGTTAATGAGGAAGGCCCCCTAGATGGGCTCACTGCATTTTCACGGTGTTTTCACTTGACCTCAAGGTGTCGGCAAGGGGTCACATCCGGGATTATTTTCACGGTGTTTCCACCATGTAAACTGCCATGAAGTTGCCGTGAAAAAAAAACAGTTTTACAGTGAAACTGCAAAGTAACTGCAAATTCATGGTGCTGAAATTCATAGTGTAATAGACTAGAACCCTTTGTAGCAGATATTGATGAGGATATGGTTAATTTATGATTATGACCATGAACAACCGCTGGGGCCACTTTACACAGAAAATACAATGATTTAAATATTATGTCGGGACTATGTTGAACTACATGTAGTAGGAACACTCAAGGTTTGTGAGAAAGTGCGTGGTATGGAAACCTGAGAGAACCCTAGACTTGACAAAGTTTGACCACCACAGAAACGTGAGAAATCTTGATTTGAGCAAGTTCACTAAATTGTAAAAAAACAGTGTATGCCAAAAGACACATTGTAACTGATCTCAAGGTCAGAAGATGTGCCTCTTTGTTTGCATTATATAAGTAAGAATCCATAATTTCCATTTTGTGTGTCCAAGATATGGATGTTAACACCTTAACAACTGGTGCTGGAGAATTACACTTTTTACTGACATGAGTCAAATATAGATATAACCAAAGGGGTCTGTGTTTATGAGCTTTTTCCAAGACCCCTAGCCCAACTGGTATTTTGCATGCATTATATGTGAGTAAAGTATGAAACCCAGCGATCGTATCGAGCCAAGCGTCGTACGTACGCACACCGCTGTGGAAACCGTTCACACATGGTTTGACTACTCACACATAAGAACGATGGCAATACATGCATTATCTGTTGGCTGCAGGCTTCTCCTGTTTTGTTTTAGTGGAACTTATGTGCAAAACAACTTAGAAAAGTTCACATTTTCTTACGAGTGGACTGAGATCCTTAAACAAAATGAAATTAGAAATAATAATGTTTGATTTGTCCACAGTTGCTAAAATTACAATACAAAATAACTTCATAAGGGGAAGTAATTTCAAAATATTTTTGCTTAAGACATGCCCCAGAGAGGCTTAGAATGCACCACAGAGCATCTAAACTTTAAACTTTTAAACTTTAAACCCAATGCCGTAATGGCTTGGCGCTTTGTGCTCACAGTCTCAGTTTTTTCACAATCACATCCAATCACATCCCTGCCAACATGAAGTGCCCCCCGCAAGGGTATTCTACATGCATCACTAACAATTCCAGTACACATTCCTCCGCTCATTCCACAGCTGTACATTCCGCCCTTCATTCTTGATGAAAACAAATATGTTCTAATTCCTACCAGTCACTCAAACGAACATTTTTACTTTCTTTGGTACATGTATATAATACATGTATATTCATCATAAATGGGTGTTTTATTGTGATGACTTTGATGAAGTTTTATATTTGGAAATAACTGGTTTTTCCTTAAATAAACCTCCTGACTGAAATGTTGGGT
The DNA here is from genome assembly GCF_054643075.1 of Acanthaster planci. Taxonomy (NCBI): domain Eukaryota; kingdom Metazoa; phylum Echinodermata; class Asteroidea; order Valvatida; family Acanthasteridae; genus Acanthaster; species Acanthaster planci. The sequence goes on from NC_141779.1 coordinate 474,028, forward strand.
TCCTAGACAAGTAAGGAGATACCAGTACATTAACGTTTTGGTTGAATACAGGGTACATGTACATGTGTGTGGAGATCATCCACAATCAGTTGTTTAAAGTTGTTTTTCTTTTGTTGCTTTTCAGGACTACAGTGAGAACGCATCTACTTATATCTGATTAAAGGGAAGCCAAATGAAGCTATTTTTAATTTTGAAAATATTCTACTATTTTTCAACTTTGTGTTTACCACTTTTCAAATGCTGACTCTAAATACCTGTCTACATGTACATGTATGACTGTGGATGTCAAATCAAATTTCATATTGGTTAGTTTCAGGTTTGTGTCATGTCAGAATAACAATGTCTAAAGTCAGTTTTAGGTTTTTTTTCTTGAATTGTTCAAAACTCAAAATTGTAACCGTGCTTCAAGGAGAAATACAAGGTACATGTATGTACATGTACCTTAAGTTATGGCACTTTCTACTTGTATTCGCTGTGGAGGAAAGGACAGACACTGAACTTGTTGAAAATTCTCTTTTGACCTGTTGTCTTGGCAGCCCCTGTCAAGCTTTATTGCCTTAACTACTTTGTTTCATCTACATACCAGTAATTTGTTTACAGATCCAACCAAAGTATTTTACTCAGTGCCCAGTTAATATTTTGGTAATAAACATTTCTCTCTAATTGGTAACATGTACAAATGTACTTGCATTCCAATTAGCTCTCGTTGATTGCCTTATGCAATAAGCAGAACTTTACAGTTGGCAATATTTTGTGTGAAATAATATCATGCGGTGAACCTAATACCGTACAGAGTTTTTGCATACTGGAACATGTACAGGTGTATGGTGTTTGGTAGGATTATACCCTGCAGAAAGGTGGTGTTCAGCAGGGTTTTGCTGATGTCAGGGTTTTCTATGGGGTGTTGTTACCCATGGTGGTTGGTGTGCCTAAGTTTTAAGTTAGGGATTGAGCTCTCTAGCAATTAAAGTAATCCTAATAAAAACCAATGGTCTCAAAGAAACTATCCTCATTGTAGATTAGAATTAATTTACTGCTTTTTGAGATCTAGCTGAGAAACTGCAATTTAGAAAAACTGTTCCAGTATTGAGAAAAAGTGGTAAAATTACACAGTGGTGGACCTTAGTACATGGAGCCAACACTAACATGGATTGATGATAAAGCACTGGCTGGTTCAGGTTTGTAATAAATTGATTGAGCAGTAACAGGAATAAGCTTACCTAGTGACGTACTGGTACATGTACATTACGCATACTGTATGTATGGTCTAGAAATTACATTCTAAGTGCAGAACGGTTCCTGGATTATAGCCACTGATAAATTTGTAAAATAAGGGTAGAATGAAAAAAATATCGGGTGTGGTTAAAACGGATAAAAGTACAAGACATGGGCACTGTGCAAGCTGCTCTCTCTACAGAGGTCACCTGTGTAAAGAATACACAAAGAAACAATTCATAGACATGTTATACTCATCAAGCCTAAACATGAAACAGAGTTTGCACTTCTTGTACATGTGCAGGTCACATGCTAAAACTTTCCACAAAACTTTCACAACAACACGATAAAGAAAAGCGATCCAAATCACAAGTTTTTGACCTATTGTAACCACATAAACTACATGTACATGTATATATGTACGAACTAGCGGTAAATCTGTCAATATAAACATGCTAAAACTGAACATAACAATGAATGAAAAATAAAAAATGCCAAAGGTTTTTAGACAAACATGAACTTCACGTTCCGACTGAACAAAGTTTTGCTAGAGAGAGGCAGATTGTCACCTCCACCACAGTGAAGTACCGCACAGTATGTCACATAAGTGTACAAAGTTAGGCTCATGACTGGCAAATATAACAGTCTAAAGCCCATGTACTCATATAAATATGAAAATACTGTTCACTTATGATCAAGACCATGAACAACCACTGCATGTACATGTACATGTAGGACAGTTTAATAGCTAAAATGCGAGAATTTGGATAACATATTGGTACTGAAACTCTCAAGGTTCTTTAAAGGTGAATTTGCTGTTTGCTCCAAGCACCACCCAAGAGATCTGGTGTTGGGCTCCCGAGATGTGCAATTTTCACAACCTGATAATGAGGTCATTATCATGAAGTCATATTCGATTATCTTCTTAAGTGAACATCCAATTGCATTGGTTGAAATTCGTTATAAATTAAACTCTTCAGGGTATATGTCACGTCCAGAATACTAAATTGTGCATTTGTACTCTCTCATAGCTTCTTAATGCCAGGTTTTTTCATCGCATTTGCCAATACTTATTTTGTTTGTAAAACAGTCCCGAAGCAGCTCTGTGTTTGTACTTGTTTACAAACACTTCTATCTATTTTTTATTTTTATTTTTCAACTCAATTCCTTCCACCAGTCGACTTTGGCAGTTTACTACATCTGATTGATTTTCCCATTAGTTTCGTATACGTTTTTCTACTTAACACAAGTGAACAAATAGTCTTGAACTTTGGCGCACGATTACTATGAGAATGAAGGGGAAATTGAGTACTTTGCGCTCAGTTATTTTATTTGAAATATGCCTAAGAGTCCTAATATGAAGTAATATTTCATTAAAATTGTTCAGTTTAAGCACAAACCATGTGACATGAACTTAAAAGAGCAGTGTTTCCCCAAATGAGGTTTTTTTGCCCATTGACTTTGTACACGATTTCAAGGCACTATTTTGAAACCTTTGAGATGTTTTATCACTGTGAAAGTGATAACCAACAAAGACCTTCATACAAAAATTATACTAAATAAATGAGGTCATGGTGACGTCATCTTGTGATTTTTGATTGATTTTTCAATATTTACTTCATGCCCCATGACTTTGTTCATGTTTTCGAGGCACTATTTTTGTACCTTAGTAATCGTTGATCATCGTCAAACTTACGGCAAGCACTACCTATACAACGAAGATAATTCTAAAATATTTATGTCATGTTGACTTCATCACGTGATTTATTATTAAATTTTGAATATTTAAATATTCCATTGAATATATGAAAATCAATATAAAATATAAGTGGTAGAAGCCATTAAGTTTTTTCAACGGAATGAGTCTGTCGTTGTTAGTGCTGGGTTGAAACCCTGCTTATATCTTGAAGAGGAAGTGCTTGAGGCAAATATTGAGCTGATTAAAGGATGACCTCATCATCAACAATTGCTTTTTACCACAACGGACATTATCAACATGTCAAATGTTACTAATTTTGCCTGGATTCTACTTTTTTTCATTAAAAAAGGGGTGTGACACCTGATGATCTGCGTGGGGACGTATTAAGTCCTGAACCCCAAACAGGACGGGTGATGAAGTCAATGACAACACCAGACCCTTAACTTGCAGATTCAGCGGGGCGTCGTTTCCCAATAAGTGTCAGAGTAATTTCGAAGTGTATATCATACAGTGCAACTTCTAGTCACAGTTATCAAAAGTGACATTAATTTTTGCACCAAAATAATCAGGATAGTGCAACAGATGTCATCTCTAGTGGTCCTGCAATCTTTTTTCTTATATTTTGTACACAGAAAATGTTAAATGTGCAATCAATTACTGTTATGTTAGATATTATAAAGTTGTTTGGTTTTTAGTGTGAACATGCATATTTACGATTATGCAAATAAGGCGGGGTTTGCAGACTGATGTCAACGGAGAATACACTCTTTAAAGCCCTGTATCTTCTGAAGTACATACCCGATTGGGTTCAAATTTTCAAGATACCTTGAATAGACAGAGCCTTAGAGGAAAATTGATGTGATGATGACAAATGATGATGACAATGAGACAAGTCACATTGAACTCTTGAAAGCCCTGTATCCCCTGATGTACATGACCAATCGGGTTCAAATCTTGCAGATATCTTGAGAAGGGGGTGCTTTGGAGGAATATTGACCTCATGTGATGATGACGCCAACAGGAGATAAGTCACGTGACATTAAAGGGGAACTCTTCATTCCACTTCACTTCGAAAAGAACATGTCCGATGCTGTTGAAACTTTGTGTGTGGCTGGAAAGGGAAGGGCTCTAGACCCAAAGTGATCTGATTTGATTCTGACCTCATCTGGTGACAAGTCAAGTGACATTAAAGAAATACAATTCATGTAACTGGTATCACATCCACTCGTGATGACGTCAACAGTCGAAGAAGTCGTATATGTTATCTTTAAGTAATTATTATATTTTTAAGCTATTGTGAGAAGCTCCACAAAGTACAAAGCAAACTCTCAACGGTGAGAATAATATCACGTGACAAGTCATATTAGATTATCTTCTGAAGTGGAAATCCAATTGTATTGGTTGAAATTGATTTATAAATTAAACTTTTTCAGGGTATATGTCACGTCCAGACTACTAAATTGTTCATTTTTACTCTCTCATAGTTTCTTAATGCCAGGTTTTTTCATCACATTTGCCAATACTTATTTTGTTGGTAAACAGTCCCGAAACAGCTCTGTGTTGGTACTTGGTTTTTTTTTTCAACTCAATTCCTTCCACCAGTCGACTTTGGCAGTTTGCTAAATCTGATCGACTTCAAACTTGGCAGACCTTTGGAAAATCATCCAAGAACGGTCCTGAAAGAAATTCACAGTGATAACTTAATTAGTTGATTAATTATTGATTTTTTAATAATTAATTTTTTCCCCTAGTCTTTTTACACGGATTGCACACAGTTTTCAGACTGTCCTATATCAGGCTATGAGGGCGCTATTGCAGAATTACGGTTACACCTGCCTGGGCTTTCAATTTTCAACAAACTGTCCTATATTGAACCACAGATGGCGTTGTTGACATTGTCCAGCATAATGCGTGAGCAGCGCTCAACTTCGACCGAGAATTACTACCAGAACGAAAGAGAAATCAGACTAAATTTTCCCTTCCGTTCGATCCCAAATATACCCCAGATTCCAAATATTAAATAATATTTCATAAATTTTTTTCCAGTTTAGACAAAAATCACGAGACATGAAATTAAAGGAGCAGTTTTCCTGCACACGTGTTTTTAGCCAATTGTCTTTGTACACGTTTTCAAGAAACTATCTGGCAAATTGTCAAAGGTTCGATCAACATCAAAGTTACAGACAAAACAGACCCTGATGAAATGAATGCCCGATTTATGATGCCATGATGACGTTATTACATATTTTTAAATTGATTTTTGGATATTTAATTTTGCCCATAGGTTTTGTACACGTTTTTCAACAGCCTATTTTCGGCACGTTGGTAAATCTGAATGATTTCCCTCAATGTACACTTGAAGTCCCTAATGGAGAGAGGCTCCCAAAAAAGAATCGTCAAAATTACTTCATCAAGGGTCACGTGACAGGAGATTAAAGCTTCAGTTTTTCCCATAGGGTTTGTTCATGTTTTTCTGCTACGCAATGTTATCGATCTTAATGAGAGTAGTCTTGAACTTCAACTGAAAATTGCTCTGAGAACGAAAAAAAAAATCGCTATTATTTTTCATCTTCGTTTGATTACATGTATACCCAAGAGTCTCAATATCAAAAAACATTTCATAATTTTCTCTCAGTTTAAAGGCAAATCACATGACATCACAAAGGAGCAGCTTTTTTGCATAGGAGTTTTAAGTCCATCTACTTTGTACACTTTTTCAAGCCACTATTTTGGGCAATTTTCATAGGTTTGATCAACATCAAAGTTACACACAACAGAGACCCTCATGAAAGAATTTTCTTAAACTTATGACGTCATGATGACGTCATTACCAAACAGAAAGTTCCGAAACAGCTCATTGTTTGTTCACGACCACGTTCCTCTAGTTTGTAATACTTTTTCGTTTAGTTATTTCTTAAAAATCAAACCCAGAAAAGCCTGGTTTTTGAAAACTTTTGCTACTATATAAATTAATAGAAACTGAAGAATTACCTGACCTAAAAGAGAAATCTGCTGTCAGAAATTGACCCCCCATGAGAATGCTGTTCACTTGTGATCAAGACTATGAACCTGTAACCCCCTTTCATACATGTAATTCTCGATGATCATGTCCTGGAATTGGTGAACACGCTCAAGATTCTTGGGGTCACAGTGCAAAGTGCCCTTAAAAAAGAACCCCACCACTGAAAGAGAATGAGAAACCTGGCCGTTGTATGCTTACTTGGATCCTATCACAGACATCTATGCCATATGAACTCAAAATCAGCATTATTTTTGGAGAAAAAAAAACTTACGTTTGGGACCTGTTTCTGCCAAGTGCCATGGCTTTTGCGAAAGGAGCATGTCCCCCCAAAATAAATATGGCCCTTTTTAAATCTGTCCTAGAGCAAAAATTGACCCTAAAAAGTGAACTTCATATTTGGAAATCTGTTTTCTTTTGTAAACAATATTTGAATGACTTACAAGTCACTAGTCCAAGTTCTTTTGCCACAAGTATGGCCTACTCCTCTTTTTCTGACTTTGGGTATCCCCCTCGTGCAGAAGTGCACCCTCAACGCTTAAGGAAAGAGCTTGGGCCCGGTTTTCCAAACCAACCAATCATGGCAACTTTTGTTTATTTTCAATGTGTAACCTTACAAGTGTCTTGGTTAAACAGCTACCGTAGCCTGGGCGTATTTGACTACATTTTCATGATTTGAAATGTTAACAGTCTCCTCCTTTATTTCTGATTACTTAGACTGGCTTTTTTTACCCATACTACCCTTACAGACAAAACGTCATACAAGACCTTCCTTAGCAAAAAACAGTCATTTAAATGGGTATATATATAGCACTACACTGATGTTATACACCACTGTAAAAACAGGGTGTTGGTAAAAGTGGGAGGTAGCCAGAGGTAGTTGGAGATACATGTACAGAAAGAAGTTATTTATTCTTCATTAACAATAACGATTACAAAATATCCTCATTTGTATAGCGTGTCAGAATGGAGGTATAATCAACTGCGCCTGCAACAGTATTCACATGATTTCACTCGAAAACTTATGAAAATGGCAAAGAATTTCTTTAATTAATGCCTACATGTATGTATCAGGTGCCCGTTATTTTGTTTCCTTATTTACCCACCCTGACAACCGTAAGTGCCCAATAGGATTCTGTTGATACAGCAGTTAAGTTTTCTTTTGCATTTTACAGCGATATTATCTATTAACTTGTTGTCAAAAGTAACACCCAGGAATTTGGTCAATTGCAGGATTTGGATTTAGTGGTTTTGGATAAACTTAAAGAGAGAGTTATTGGTCTTCTGGGATTCTTTCAGCGGAAAGGGTTTTAGTCTTACTTGTACCAGTAGCTTGCATTTTCTAAGAAGCTTGTTTTTCAGGCTTTGTTGATGGCCAATTCAAGATTAAGGATGTGGTATGGAGTGGATAAGGTGGCAAAATGAAGATACAATGTATGGCAGGATCTTTCCCGAGTTGGAGAATGGGAATGAGGTTACTATCTTTCTGCTGTTTGGGACATTGAGAAGTGTGCCAAATCATGTTGAAGATTAAAAGTATTCCCTGACTTTTATGGGAAAATGTTTGATGTCCTTACTGTTGATTCCATCTGTGCCAGGTGTTGTGCATTTGGAGGAATCAATGGCATGATTCAATGCATTGATATTGATTGAATGGTTCATCAATTACATTAAAGTATCATTGTTATCATTTAGATTTAGATTGTTTTCAGTGTCTTGTTACATGTAAGTATTAATGGAAGAGGGACTGTAATTTTCAGTTCTACTGATTTTGGCAAAGTTGTTGACCAGTGCCTTGGCTTTACCAAAATGATATCATTGCCATTGTAGTGTTAAACTGGATACTACCCCTTGTTTGGATAGGATCAATCCATTTGATCTTGTTTCTGATAACTTTTGTGTTAGTCTTGGGATTATATTATCGTAAAATCTTTTAAGGTTTTTCAAAGCCTGATTGTGTCTTTCCATGTGAACATAAAAGGCACTGTCCAGTATGATGGTTCCACCTCTGACTTATTACAATCAAGAGTGAAGTCAAGGAGTGTTGTGTTTTGGTTCAAACCCTGTTTGGCATCTTTGCCTTCACCCAGGCAGAGGATGGGAACTACATGTACACTGTACGTGTATATTCACACCAGAAGTGATGGCGGCTTTTTCAACCTTGCCCACCTGAGAGCAAAGACCAAACTGGAGGCAGTACCTCCCTGAAAACAGCTCTCTGCAGATGATGCAACACTATTAACACACACATACAAGAGGGACTACAATGACTTTTGTTGCGCATGCTTGCAAGGAGGTTGGTCTTCTGATCAATCTATAAAATACCAACATCGTGGGGCAAGATGTCAGCTCCATTCCCAACACCTAAATTGGTGACAACACATGAGGGGTCATAGACAATTCCATCTGTATGTACCTGAACCTTAGTTCATCCATTTCGAGAAACCGCTCTCTAGATGCTGAGCTTAGCTCCTCTGTAGGCAGAGCATAAACAGGTATGGCCCGCCTACCAAGAGGGTTTAGGACCACTCCATGCTTACCACCAATACCAAGATGCAGGTGTTCTGGGCCTGCATCCATAGCACTCTTCTTTACAGCAGCGAGGCATGGACCTGCATGTAATACTCCTGTTAAGAACGCAGACTCAATGCTTTCTGAATCTGCAGCCTGAGAAGGATACTTGATATCACCCAGGCAGGACTGTGTGCCTAACAAGAGAAAGAAACAGAGAGAGACCAGCTGGTAACAGGCTGTCAAAGCAGTAACCCTGGCTGGCGAGCAACAGAGAGAGACCAGCTGGAGACAGGCTGTCAGAGCAGTAACCCTGGCTGGCTGGAGTTAAAATGGGGATTTAATCTACCTCAGAGGGAGGGTTTAGCATTGAAGCAAAATGGTGTTTGCTGAAACGCATCCGGTTTTAGCCTTCGCATTGACCTAGAGTTAAGTAACAGCTTTTCTTTGGTGCGCTTTTGTTATAAACAATGAGGTATACAGTGTAACCGCATGCTGAACGACCCGTGCAATGCTATCATCCTACAAAACTGCCATTACAACATGGAAAAAAGCGGTCACTCTCGCCTGTCTCTCCGTGGTATATTGCCAGAACTGCCGCTGTAATCGGGAAAAAGCGATACATTTTGTTGTATTTGCCTTCTAAGGATGCCTAAGACTGGTAATGTGTCTGTAAGGCTGTGGACTGCTGATGAGCATTTTTTCTAGGGCAACCATCATTTGTTGCATCGCAATGATATCTGAACAAGTGTCTCCCGATAGAGCACCATGTTGCAAACATAACACAAACTCTGGTACACGGGTGAGAATCAGCATGTTTTTACAGTAAGTATATCGGCAACCAGTCCAAACCTGCTTCAAGCACACGCCAGCCATGTGTGTATGTAAACACACTTAAGTGGGATTAATTTAAATGAAAGGAAGTTCTTCATGACCCCAAGAAAAGGAGATAAACCGTTTTGGGTTAAAGCTGCCAAATTAAAGTGGTTCCAAAGGCTTGGTGGGTTTTAATTTTATGACTGCCACCTGTGGTGAATGACCATTTTAACTTTTACCGATTTCACTAACACAGTGTCTGAACATAGCCTCAGGTGCAGCTCCATTGTCTTCCCAGACTGGCGGATGCCAACAACCCTTTAGTGTTTGGGCAGTGGTCATTTCTGCATGTGTTGTTTAGCACAATCCAATTTGTTGTTGGAGGCTATGCAAGGGGAAGCTAGAGTGAGGGAACTGTATGATGTGTTAACCCTGGTGCCTTCTCCTATTAACCGTGGTGCCTTCTCCTGTATTGAGACAAACGAGATTGTTATTGATGTCATCAATAACAATCTCGTCACAATGATGATAACAATGATGTCATCAATAATTTATCCATTGTGGTCAAGTTAAGAGTTGCCACACAGCAGGTTAAGACTGTTGAAATCACAGCCAACAATGTAAGGCTTGCTTGTACATGTACATTCAATGATCTGATTTGGAATTCCACAGAAGTGTTGGAACCTGTTTTGTACTTGACGGCAACACCATACCGGGTACTTTGTCATGAAAGCACACTCACCACCACTTTTCTTGTTAGTATTGTTTCTATCATGTCAATAGACATCACAACCAGGTAATCTAACATTTTTTTATCATCTTTTAACCACATGTCTTGGATGTAAATAATATCTGGTTTAGTGGGCCAAGAATGGATCTATAGCATTGTTAAATTCTTTTTATTTTGCTATGAGAGATTGTGCATTCCATTGTAAAATAATTCAACCTGTGATAATGAGGTAAATATCGATGATGATGTGTTTGGATTGCCTTAGGGGAATGACTTTCATTTTGCTTGGTAGACTACATGTACATACATGTAGTTGCTTGTGCTCCCATCTTCATTTGGTGTGAATTCGCCATATTCTGTTTTCCTTGCACCAGTTGGTGACTGTGATGCTGTTCGATGTCTTTTTTATGTTGTCTAGATTCCTCAGGTCTAGTTTGAAGGTGATCAGTTACAGATTTTTGCAGCTGTTCTCTGGTCATGTACCATTGATAGTATCTCAGATTTGAATTACTCTGGTGAAGTGAGTAGTTCCAAGATGTTTAGCTCACTACAGAGGCACTGGTGTCGGGGGTCTATATGCACCGCTGTCCTATCTTCAGTTTGGGTAGTGGCATCCTTTTGTTGTTTGGCAGGTGTTGTGATTTGGGATTATATTAAGCATATCCATTGTATGATACTCTGATGTTTTGTATTCCTCTTTCCTGTTAGATAGTTTTGCACCCACAGTGAGCCAATGCACTTTGAGTGTTGTTCCCCACATTTGCAGCCTTTAACCTGATCTTTTTGTCAACATTGCTCATACGAATGGCATCTTCCACATCAGACACACCTCGTTGGACTGTGTCAATTACTAGCAATATGACCAAGTTGTTGGCAATTGAAGCTTCATATTACAGGTGAAATGATGGGCTAACTCAAAAGTTTTCATATCCCCGTTGGAACGTGCCAGGTACCGTAGGGTGGGTGTACTGAAGATTAGGCAGACAGAGACTTTTTTCTAGTTGGCTGTATGTTCTGCGCAGCAGGGGTTTAACCTCCAAACTCTCACTTTCTTGCAGGCTTCTGGTATTCCATTGTGATTCCAGTGACAACTGCCTTGCTTTGAGTTTTTTGATTTGCAAATTTGGTAGTTGAGGCCCATTGGTCATGTTGCCACATGGCTTTTAGATTTCTTGCCCTGGCCGGAGTATGACATCTAGCGGTAATACCCCCTTGGTCATTCTTGAACACGCTTCTCACAAAATAACCAATAAGACTATTCAGAGCTTTGGCTTTTTCTGATCAGATTAACTTTTGCAAGTTTGACATCTGGGGAATTGATGATGACTAGTGTACAGGTAGGTTGCCTCTTGGTTTTTTGGCCTGGGTAAAAAGTGACATACATGTTCATGTAGGTTGGGAGTTTTATCAGGTAATTGGTATAGAAACCTGAAAGCTCCTTGTTGATGGGTTTTTCAGGGTGTGTGGTAGTATTTCTAAAAATGTTGAGGCATACCAAAAAGTTGTAAATAAAAACAAAATCTGATTTAAGTTTAAAAAGTGTTTAAAATTTTTATTATTATTATTTGGATCAAATAAGTAGCCAACCCTGCTTTGTAGCATTCATGGATTTCACTTCTTGCAAAAGTAGCTGTCTGCTGGCAAACTGTGACAAGCTCAGTGACCCTCCTGATTCAAATTCAGTTCTGACCTGCTTGCAATAGCAACATAATATATCTAAGCAGGGAACGGGGACACTGCTTGGACAATGTTTTTTGTTCTGGTCTGTTGCATTGTTCAGGCCTTTAAAGAAAACATGCAGATGAGCTCTGGTAGTCAAATTTAAACATCTATATGTACATGTGTGTAAACTGAAGGTCAGAGAGCCTGTGCTTTCATTTCCAGCAGACTTTCTGTCTCAAAAAGAAGTGACTTTTTATCATGGCATGTCAGTCTATTTGTTGGTGTGAAATTAATATGTCCAGTTGCCATCTGTAGCATGCATAAGAATAACAGGTTTTGAAATTAAAACCATTATACATGTATGCTGGTACTTTGACAATACATTTAACAGATTACTTCCTTGTCTTTGCATTGAGTGGCACCGCCACTCACCAGCTATGAAAAACTCACCCTGATGTAAGGATGAGAAACATAGGTCTGCTCCATGCAATATTGCTACACCCCAGACAGCTCTTCCCTCGTGCAAAAGAACTACCCTTACAAACCAACAGCTTTAGAGATCGATAACAAATCTTCCAAAGGATCCTCAACATACCTGTCCTTTACCAACTCCGACTCCAACTCCGTGCCTTTTAAACAATCTGTCTAGCACTTCCGCTTGCCTGGGCAGCGGCAGTTGCTCACCTGGATTGGAGGCAATGCAAGCCAAAACTCTTAATATCTGTTACAAACAGGGCTAAAGCCTCAAAGATAACTTCCCTTACACTTGAATCCGAGTGTGGCTGATTAATACCCCTCAATTTGTACCTGCCTTTAACTTTTGACTGAGCATGAAAATAATGGCGTCTGATTCCAGAAAATTCAGCTGCAGATAAATATTTCTGTAAAAAATCTACTAGACTATACGTAGAATCTGTCTTATTTCTGACTATTTGTCTACCCTCTCAATACTGGTCAGTTGTGCTTGACAGAATGAGCAGAGTAAAACCCTCATAAATGAAAGAAATGTCACATTCATACGTGGGGTGGTGATACCCTACAGTGGTGGGGTACACCTAAGTTTTAAGTTGGAGATTGATCTCTGTGGCAATTAAGATACTCCAAATAAAGACCAAGAACTGGCACAAAGAATGATTCTCATTGTATAGTAGAATTGTTTTTTTTTTCTATTTGAAATCAAGTTGAGAAATTTAGGACTGTCCCATTATTGAGATTGAGAAAATTTACACAATTGCGAATAGTAATAAATGGAGTTGACAGTGATATGGATTGATTAACCAGTAATGAAAAAAAATGCTTATGGTGTGAGTGTGATAATTGCAAGAATAAAAGGTAAGTCATAAGACATGGCAGAGCCAGTGGGCAAAGGGATAATTAAAGGATAAAAGGATAATTAAAGGATAGGCTAAAGGATAAAAGGGCCCTGTGCAACCTGCTCTCTCTACAGAGTTCAGCTGTGTAAAGACCACACAATGAAACAATTCAGTATATGTAATAGTCATTGAGTCCAAACATGAAACAGTCGTTATGCTTTGTGCATGTGTACAAGTCACATTGCCAAACTTTCCACAAAACTTTTACAACAATGCGACAAATAAAATCAGTCCAATGACAAATTTTTGAACTGACTTGGAGCCCAAACTTGGCCCACACATACTACAACAAATCTGTCAATGCTAACAGGCCATAGCTGTGCATAACGATAAATGAATGATAAAAGTTGCAAAACGTTTAGGACAAAAGTGAACTTACATTCTGCGAGAGGCAGATTGTCACGTATGCCTTGGTGAAGTATGTCACGTAAGCGTAGCGTACAAGAATACGATTATGTCTGGTATGAACTAATGGACTAGAACCCGTTGTTACAGATTAATATTGACGAGGATATGATTATGACCATTAACAACCACCGGGGCCACTTTACACAGAAAATACAACGATTTAAATATTATGTCGGGACTATGTTGAACTACATGTAGTAGGAACACTCAAGGTTTGTGAGAAAGTGCTTGGTATGGAAACCTGAGAGAACCCTAGACTTGACAAAGTTTGACCACCACAGAAACATGAGAAATCTTGATATGAGCAAGTTCACTAAATTGTAAAAATAGTGTATGCCAAAAGACACATGGTAACTGATCTCAAGGTCATAAGATGTGCCTCTTTGTTTGCATTATACAAGTAAGAATCTACAATTTCCTTCAGAACAGATTGCAGGTATACTGGCCTTTTCTTTGGAATTGGTTAAGAGAGCCATCGTTAAGGCCTTCTAGAGTAAACTTCACGAGTGAAAAGACTGTGGGATCATCAATTCCGGCCATTTTGTGTGCCCAAGATATGGATGTTAACATATTAATTAATTGGTGCTGGGGAATTACACGTTTTACTTAAATGAGTTAAATATAGATATATAATCAAAGGGATCTGTTTTTATGTGCTTTTTCCAAGACCCGTAGCCCAACTGGTATTTTGCATGCCTTATATGTGAGTAAAATATGAAACCCAGAGATCGTATCGAGCCCAGCGTCGTACGTATGCACTCCGCTGTGGAAACCGTACACACTTGGTTTGACTACTCACACATGAGAACGATGGCAAGACATGCATGATCCGTTGGCTTCAGGCTTCATCTGTTTTTTTTAGTGGAACTTATATGCAAAACAACTTTTAAAAATTCACATTTTCTTACAAGTGGACTGAGATCCTTAAACAAAATGAAATTAGAAATAATAATGTTTGATTTGTCCACAGTTGCTAAAATTACAATACAAAGTAACTTCATAAGGGGCATAATATTTTTGCTTAAAACATGCCCCAGAGAGGCTTAGAATGCACCACAGAGCATCTAAACTTTAAACTTTTAAACTTTAAACCCAATGCCGTAATGGCTTCGCGCTTTGTGCTCACAGTCTCAGTTTTTTCACAATCACATCCAATCACATCCCTGCCAACATGAAGTGAATCTCCTATACCCTGCGTGCCCCCCGCATGGGTATTCTACATGCATCACTAACAATTCCAGTACACATTCCTCCGTCCATCCCACAGCTGTACATTCCACCCTTCATTCTTGATGAAAACAAATTTGTTCTAATTCCTACCCAATCACTCAAACGAACATTTTTACTTTCTTTGGTGTATAATACATGTATATTCATCATAAATGGGTGTTTTATTGTGATGACTTTGATGAAGTTTTATATTTGGAAATAACTGGTTTTTCCTTTAATAAACTTCCTGACTGAAATGTTGGGTTTCTGGAGAAGTAAGGAGATACCAGTACATTATCTTTTTGGTTGAATACAGGGTACATGTACATCTGTGTTGATCATCCACAATCAGTTGATTAAAATTGTTTTTCTTTTCTTGCTTTTCAGGACTACAGTGAGAAAGCATCTATGCTGGTCTACTGACACCATTGTGCTGTCTTGGGTGGGAGCCAATGGATAGACCACGCCCAGCCATTCCACTTTGCCACTCATCTGGTGGTCACAAAAGGACAGCATTCAGGTTGACAGGGTGTACTGATGAACGGTTGACAGATGGAGCAGGAAATTCATCAAGGCAGTAAAGGGGTGAGTTTCTATCTGGCCATTTTCGTCTTGTCTCAGGAAAGTATTATGTCACTGTAATACATGCATGCATACATGTGCACAGTGATGTTTATTTGTTGCATACTCACTGCATTCCAATTCACACCATGTACATGTACTTATAATCTGATTAAAGGAAGCCAAATGAAGTTTTTTTAATTTTGAAAATATAAAAACAAGTCTACTATTTTCAACTTTGTGTTTACCACTTTTCAAATGCTGACTCTAAATACCTGTCTACATGTACATGTATGACTGTGGATGTCAAATCAAATTTCATATTGGTTAGTTTCAGGTTAGTGTCATGTCAGAATAACAATGTCTAAAGTCAGTTTTAGGTTTTTTTTTCTTGAATTGTTCAAAACTCAAAATTGTAACCGTGCTTCAAGGAGAAATACAAGGTACATGTATGTACATGTACCTTAAGTTTTGGCACTTTGTACTTGTATTCGCTGTGGAGGAAAGGACAGACACTGAACTTGTTGAAAATTCTTTTTTGGCCTGTTGTCTTGGCAGCCCCTGTCAAGCTCTATTACCATATAACTACTTTGTTTTGTCTACATACCAGTCATTTGTTTACAGATCCAACCAAAATATTTTACTCAGTGCCCAGTTAATATTTTGGTAATAAACATTTCTCTCTAATTGGTAGCATGTACAAATGTACTTGCATTCCAATCAGCTCTTGTTGATGGCCTTATACAATAAGCAGAACTTTACAGTTGGCAATATTTTGTGTGAAATATCATCATGTGGTAAACCTTATACCGTACAGAGTTTTTGCATACTGGTACATGTACAGGTGTATGGTGTTTGGTAGGATTATACCCTGCAGAAAGGTGGTGTTCAGCAGGGTTTTGCTGATGTTAGGGTTTTCCGTGGAGTTTGTTACCCATGGTGGTGGTAGTGCCTAAGTTTCAAGTTATGGATTGACCTCTCTAGCAATTAAATTAAATTCAGTAAAAACCAATGGGTTCAAAGAAACTATCCTCATTGTAGATTAGAATGAATCTACTGCTTTTTGAGATCTAGCTGAGAAACTGCAATTTAGAAAAACTGTTCCAGCATTGAAAAAAAGTGGTAAAATTACACAGTGGTGGACCTTAGTAAATGGAGTCAACACTAACTGGATTGATGATAAAGCACTGGCTGATTCAGGTTTGTAATAAATTGATTGAGCAGTAATGAATAAGCTTACGTATTGATGTACTGGTACTTGTACATTACACGCATGTATGGTCTAGAAATTACATTCTAAGTGCAGAGCGGTTCCTGGATTATAGCCGCTGATAAATTTGTAAAATATGGGTAGAAGGAAAAAAATATCTGGTGTGGATAAAACGGATAAAAGTACAAGACATGGGTACTGTGCAAGCTGCTCTCTCTACAGAGGTCACCTGTGTAAAGAATACACAAAGAAACAATTCATAGACATGTTATACTCATCAAACCTAAACATGAAACAGAGTTTGCGCTTTTTGTACATGTGCAGGTCACATGCCAAAAATTTCCACAAAACTTTCACAACAACATGATAAAGAAAGGCACTCCTAATCACAGGTTTTTGACCAACTGTAAGTTGGAGCCCACACTTGGCCCATATACACTACATGTACATGTACATATATACGAACTAGCGGTAAATCTGTCAATATAAACATGCCAAAACTGAACATAACAATGAACGAAAAATAAAAAATGCGAAAAGGTTTTAAAAAAAGATGAACTTTATGTTCCGACAGAAAAAGTCATGCTAGGCATACATGTAGCTGGTTTAAGGATGGTTGGGGTATAAGCTTTCCATTGATATAATACTTTAACGTGATTGGTTACTTTATTTAATCTGAAGAGTGAATTGTATAGAAGTCTCAACCATCAGAATTGAGCCTCTGAAATGACCTTGGCACTTGAGTTTTGAGGAGATGCCCCAGATGTTGCATGCACAAACCACATGCATACATGTACATCATCAAAGATTCAGCTCGGCCTTTTCGTTACAAAGTTCATTTGTTTGTACACATTTTAATATAAAATCTGATTTACAATACTACATGTACATGTTGTACACCATTGTAGCAACACATTAATTTTAGGACAAATTTGAAGTGTAGATTGACAGTTTTGCCAATTGTACCAGATCTACCAGTACTTCCAACCCCCACCATTAAGTGGAAGGAACATGTACATGTATGTACATTGTAAGAGCATTCAAGCCTGAATTCACCTGCCTTGTAATCAATCGGCTACGTGTACATGTATGTGTTGCACACACCTGCTTCACCCATCACTATTTTAAAATTTTTCTTAATTCCTTATACGGGGTAAGGAAAGTGGACACTTTTGTCAAACAGTTGGTTGAACAAGAGGAACATTGAAAACCGATTTTTAAGAGGGTCTGTCTACACTAAAAGACACATTTGCACATAACCAGAATCATCTCTTTCTTTAAAAGCCTTGAGAATTAAGAAATGAACTTTAACAATTATATTGATACAGTATTATAACTTTGTAACTGTAAAGATATAGTTTACACAGTTTCATAGGATTTTGATGAAAATGCCCAGCTTACATGTATTTCAAGGGTTCCAGTGGGACATGTATAAATGTACTGTGATTATGTCAACTCATGTTTTCAGGTTATTTATTAATACTGGTACCATTCTCATGGAGAAAAGCAATTCATCTGTTAAATCATGGGTACTACAGGTGTAACATTGGAGAAATGTGTCAAAATCTAGGGCTTTTTATTACGTTAAGTTATTGTAACAGGAATTTAAGGAGAGCTATTTAAGGAATAATGAATGTCACTGTGTCTGTCCACAGAGTGACAAACATGAAACAGGCTGATTTTGCCATTCCTTGAGCAGATAACCTCATATATCATGATATATCTTCAAAATATATTTTTGCGTTCCCTAAATATCAAGTCGATGGTAGCATGGACTTTATTAGTGTCAACGGGATGTGATATTTGGGGTCAACAATTTATTAAAGGGTGGACGTGAAACAAGGGGTTTCGGTGACAGTCAAACTGTATGGTTGGTTTATTGCTCTCACTTCTCTTCATCAAAGTTCAATATGGGTTTGAAGAAGGTGCAGCTTGACATAATACAACGCACAAAAGGCAAAGTTACAGAAAGGCAATGTTGTGTACGAGTGTAACTAAACTACGGTTTGGCAGGACCATTGGAAATGCAAGTCAGACGGAGTGGGTTACGGTACGTGTGTGTAGCATCGTACAGGTAGGCTACACTCATCAGGCCGGGCCGTGGTGGGAGCTGTCCCGGACCACCACGGTGATTAGCAAGGGCTGGACGGGGCCAGCGCCGGTATGTACCGACCGCACTGCCGCTCAGACCACAATGTGTTGAGCGCAGTGATAAGATCGCCGCACTGTGGAGCAATGGATCAGCGTAGAGACAGGGAGGACTGGGCTTGTTAGCAGGACAAGGATGGCGAGGGACACGGGGGTGTCTCGCCCGGCAATCGGTTCGGATGTAGTGGTGATGGGCCGCTACGACTCTCACTAGCACCCTGGGCTAATTCGTACCACTCTCGCATTGGTCCAAGCTAAGCTAGCTGGTCATTCATAGGGTTACATTTCTTTGCCATAAGAATGGTTACTATGGCACTTCTCTCGGAAAGGGTCCAACCCGCCGCACTCATTAGGTTCCGCTCTCGCAACAAGGGTTTGGTCCGCTGCACCTGACCGAAGAGCTAAGGAAAATCTGCTCTATTTATAGGATTTTAGAGGCTTAGGAATCAATAAATATGAGCATCGCTGAACAGCTCAACCAATGAAAATCTTCCATCTCAATGGGTCACATGACTTCCTGCTAGAGTCGTGTGCAAGAATCTAAGTGGCATGTGTAAAAAGGTAAAAATACAGAATAATAAAGAGTACAAAGTGTAGAGCCGGGTGCGTGAAAGTGCTTACCCGGTCATCTGTGGCGAATGATTGACAGTTACAAAGTCTGAGGTTTCTTGACATTAGCATTACAGGGAACCTTACCACACCCAACCACGCAGCCACATGGAGGGGGATTTCGACGTGCCAAAACTGAGCAGAGAAAACACAAGGATAAAGGAGTGAAGGAACACGCGATCACGCCAGAGTACAGCATGAATAACTTAATACAAAATTAACGTCTCTGCTACATGTACATGTCCATAATGCGTAGTTGAGCTAAATAAGAGACCCTGAGAAATTCAAGGACAGAGAACGAGTAAAACTAGGGGGTGCAACAACATACATGTACATGTATATAAAAAAATAGTTTTCCTGAGAAAAGTTCTTACAATAATACCAGTAGTTGGCTTTTCTGCATAGTGCGGAAAATGCATTTTTCAGCACCAGAAACATTTTCAAAATACACAAGCTTGTATTGGTTGGATTTAGAAAGACAAGCTCTTGGTCACCAAACTTTAAAAAAAAAATTGAACAACTCAGGCTGAAGTTTCACCACAATTATGACAAAAATCTACTTTCCACACTTACCATTATTCCATGATTTTTACTAGCAACGATTTTTCTCCACACCAACTTTGGCACTTTGCTAAATCTGATTGACTTCAAACTTGCATATCAGCATATCATGCAAGTTAGTTTCCCAAATGTTGGTAATTACAGTGTCATGTTTGTTAACTGAAAGCTCCATCATGTGAATTTACACTTACCCTCTTTTTCAAGACTCAGAAGGGATTACCCCTTGTGAACAAATATCTATTTAATTTAAGAAGAGCTCGATCAATACGGAGCATTCTTTTAAACATAAAATACAGCCATGATCTCTTTCAATATGATCATATTTATGTCAAAGATTTGTGTCTTCTTTACACAAATAACCCAAAGATCAAGTGTTCTTATCCTGTTAGTATAACTCACATCTGTAGACTTACCAATAAAGAACAAGGGGTTGTATGGTATGTCACTCAAATAATTTTCTGATGTATGTTTTTCACTCTCCTGCAAAGTGAGCTTATACTGGGATTTAAGAGGCATTAGCCTAATTCAAGAGCCTTACTTTAATATCAGTCACTGTTGAAAGGGGAATTGGTAACTTGTATACGCCATCGATCAGCCTGGCAATTAGTGCGATATTCAGGTCTTATAAACTTGAGAGGGAGTATACAGTTTTCTGAAGGATACTGTTCTTATTTTAGGTACATCATTGACAAATCTCCTAAAGGAATAAGTATTTTGTTAATTATCTGAGAACAGTGATGAGATAAGATGTCATCTGAGGTACCTGTGACATATACTGTTCGTTATCTACAGAACAATAAATTTTCAAATGGACCACACGAGCACTATGTTGTATGAAATTATGGTTGATGTCACGAGATAAATCTGTCACATTTAACCCTTTTTTCAACACATATTTTGAACAAAGAAAATTGTTCGAACACGAAACAATCACAAAGAAATTCATTAACTTGATGCAACTTTCAATCTATGTGATTGTGAAGTATTATCATGGTGACTTCATTATACCGGTAGGTCACGTATCATTTAACTTCAATATGTATACAACAGGCATAATCTTATCTTTTTAATAGTTGCTGGACGTTTGAGTCCAATTCGATTTATTTTTACATGTTTGTGGACGGATACGTATTTTACGTTATCAGTAAAGTTAAGATGCCACATGACATCTTAAAGGGACAAAACTTCATGTCGTATTACTACAGAATTGTAAAACTGATTTGATTTGATTTGATTTGATTTGATTTAACCCTAACCCTGTGGGGCTTATGTAAATAAATTTGTGTATGCACATGAGCTGGGGATTTGTTATAGATGAAAATTCAAGAAATATTAGGATAGGGTCACTAGGGGGTAGAAAGACATCATCTGAAAGGTGCCTTCTTTTCATTGTCCTCAAACTAAGGATCTAACTTGACAAATTTGGAGCAACAATGAGTTCTGTTAGTTGGAATAAAAAGTCACGTCATGGTTATGGGCGTATATGGTGTCATTTGAAAAGTGTCCTCTTCAAGGGGAATATTTTTAAGTTTGTATAAAATAGTAGATCCTATTCCATTAATTCTTGTATGTACATGTAAGTAGACTGGAATGTATCATAGGTGAAACTGATAAGGACACCATGAAGATATTGAGTCTTTTTGTGTTTCTACCCTTAACTTTGAAGATTTGTTCATATTTCACCCCATCTCATTTGGTGCATTCCGATGTTTTCCCATCTGAATTGTAACATAACTGAAGGTTCCAAAATGCTAAAAAAAAATGATTCAAATCATGTAGGTATTTAGATATTCAGCCATTTAGTTTGAGAGGTATGAGTCTTTTTGTTGCTCTACCCTTGACTTTGAAAATGTGAATGTATTTCACCTTATCACATTTTTAGCATTCAAATCTTTTCCCCTCTGAATTCTGACATAACTAAAGCTCGAGTCTTTGTCTTGGTCTCTGACCCATTTCATTTCTTCCCCTCTTATTGAGGTAAATTCCTTTGATGGGAAAGGAGAGTTCTCCTTTCTGCCCAGACCTCACTACAGTAATGCTAGAGACTCTGAATGATAATGTCATCTCCGTCTTTGAGTATGTCTTAATTGGGGCTTTCTTGCCTTTTTTTCACACTGCCAACCAAAGCTACATCAACGGAATTTACAATTAAGGGATCATGCAGTTGAACTGCAGACGATCCACATGGCAGGGTCCAACAACGTAGTGGCGGACACACTCTCCCTGGGATGATAGAGCAGTCTTACATTAATCTGTTCGCTTCCTTGAACAATGTTCAACTTCCCACGATCTTCCTCTTCAGCGGGACTTTCTAGCAACACTGCAGCCATGGCTGCATGGGACGTCATCTGTTCACTTTTTCAAATTTGTGACAGCAGATTGTAGCATTTTGTTATGTTTATTGATAGTCAGGCTTTGGTTCCAGCTAACACTCCTGTGAGTGCTATAACAGACTTCCTTATGTACGTCTTTCACTCGGAGCTACAAGTACATGTATCTACAACTCGTATCTACAGGTAAGCCCTAGCTGCCGTACATATTGGTTTCAAAATCTGTTCAACTGCCCAGGACAATGCTACTGTCTGCAGTGCAGAGGTCAAGGGACCTCCTGTAGGACGGATGACATGTCATTTTGAAGTTCCTTTACCATTTCTTAAATTTATACATTCCTCCTTGTTTATGTGTAAAAGTGTATTCATGGCATTAGATGTGTCGTTGCCAACCCCCCACCTCGACCGGTGCTACTCTGCATGTGGAGTGACTGTGTGGGTAGGTAGAGCGCCGTAGACCCAACCCACACTTAATGTGGGGACAGAGTTTGTTGCAGGCCTCTAGAATTCCGTTAGGATTCCAGTGGCAACTGTTTGCTGTTGGGGTTTTTTGGTAGTTGAGGCCCATTGGTCATGTTGCCACATGGCTTTAAGATTTCTTGCCTTGGCTGGAGTATGACATCTAGCGGTAATACCCCCTTGGTCATTCTTGGACGCGCATCTCTCAAAATTACCAATAAGACTATTCAGAGCTTTGGCTATTTCTGATTGGATTAACTTTAGCAAGTTTGACAACAAAATTTTGTTTGACAAAATCTTCCATTTTGAGCTAAATTTAGCCCTAAATAGGCCCAGAATTTGGAAATATCAATATTATAGATACCTCCTGATTTTCAGATATCTTGCCACAAGGATCACGAAGTAGAGAAAGGGTTCTCACTTGGTGACAGATTTAACATTTTGCTCCCACTCTCAAGCATCCAGTGAGCATGTCTGATTGTGGTGAGACCATACGTCATCTCCCAGGTTGTCTTAAAAAGTAGTGTACTAAGATACCAGGTACTGTCATTGCTGATCCTGGGATTCCCAGAAAATTTGTTACTGTTGCCGGGGGAATTTTCCATGCTATTACTTGTACTAAGTCATAATGGCAATTTCCTTCAGGCTGACATCATATGCAGCAGTGTTTTTTTTGTCAAAGATGCATATCATTACTAATTTTTGAGAATTGTTTTCTGGAAATTTCTAAATACTGAATTTATTTTATCAGGTAACTGGTATAGAAACCTGAAAGTTCCTTGTTGATGGGTACCGTATTTAAGGGTGTGTGGGAGTATTTCTGAAAATGTTGAGGCATACCAAAAAGTTGTAAGTAAAAGAAAAAGAAAATCTGATTTAATTTAAAAAAAAAATGATTTCTAAAATTATTATTATTATTTGAATCAAACAAGTACCCAACCCTGCTTTGTAGCATTAATTGGTTTCACTTTCTTGCAAAAGTAGTGGTTTGCTGGTAAACTCTGGCAGGCTCAGCGAGCCTCCTGATTCAGATTCGGTTCTGACCTGCTTACAACAGCAACATAATATATCTAAGCAGGGAACAGACACTGCTTGGACAATGCTTTTTGTTCTGGTCTGTTGCATTGTTAAGACCAGTGCTTCTCAAGTGTTCAAAGAAAACATACAGATGATCTCTGGTAATGCAATTTTGTCTTACAACTGAAACATCTGCATGTACATGTGTGTAAACTGAATGTCAGAGAGCCTGTCCTTTCATTTCCAGCAAACTTTCTGTCTCAAAAAGAAGTGACTTTTTATCATGGCATGTCAGTTTATTTCTTGGTGTGACATTGATGTGTCCAGTTGCAATCCGTAGCATTCATAAAAATAACAGATTTTGAAATTAATACCATTATACCGGTACTTGGACAATACATTTATCAGATTACTTTCTCGTCTTTGCATTGAGTGGCACTGCCACTCACTGGCTATGAAAAACTCACCCTGATGTAAGGATGAGAAACATAGGTCTGCTCCATGCAAGATTGCTACACCCCAGACAGCTCTTCCCTCGTGCAAAAGAACTACCCTTACAAACCAACAGCTTTAGAGATCGATAACAAATCTTCCAAAGGATCTTCAACATACCTGTCCTTTACCAACTCTGATTTCCATGCACTGTGCCCTGTAAACAATCTGTCTGGCACTTCCTCTTGGGCAGCAGTGGTTGCCCCCCTGGATTGGAGGCTATGCACACCAAAACTCTTAATATCTGCAACAAACACAGGGCTAAAACCTCAAGGATAACTTCCCTTACACTTGAATCCGAGTGTGGCTGATTAATACCTCGCAATTTGTACCCACCTTTAACTTTTGACTGAGCATGAAAAATAAAGGCGTCTGATTCAGAAACTTCAGCTGCGGATATATATTTCTGTAACAACTCTACTGGACTATACCTAGAATCTGTCTTATTTCTGACTATTTGTCTACCCTCTCAATACTGGTCAGTTGTGCTTGACAGAATGAGCAGAGTAAAACCCTCATAAATGAAAGAAATGTCATGTTCATGCTACATGTCGGGTGGTGATACCCTACGGTGGTGGGGTAAGCTAAAGTTTTAAATTAGGGATTGATCTCTCTGGCAATTAAGATACTCAAAATACAGTTCAAGAACTGGCACAAAGAATGATTCTCACTGTACATGTATATTAGAGTTGGTTTAGTTCTACTTGAAATCAAATTGAGAAATGTAGGACTGTCCCATTATTTAGATTGAGAAAATTTACACAATTGCGGATAGTAATAAATGGAGTTGACAATGATATGGGTTGGTTGACCAGTAATAAAAAAGCTTATGCTGTGGGTGTGATAATTGCAAGAATAAAAAGGTAAGTCATAAGATATGGCAGAGCCAGTGGGCAAAGGCATAATTTAAGGATAAAAGGATAATTAAAGGATAGGCTAAAGGATAAAAGGGCCCTGTGCAACCTGCTCTCTCTACAGAGTTCAGCTGTGTAAAGACCACACAATGAAACAATGCAGTATATGTAATAGTCATTGAGTCCAAACATGAAACAGTTGTTACGCTTCGTGCATGTGTACAAGTCACGTGGTCAAACTTTCCACAAAACGTTCATGACAACGCAACTAACAAAATCAATTCAAATGACAAATTTTTGAAGTTACTTGGAGCTCACACTTGGCGCACACTTACTACGAGACAAACCTGTCAATGTGAACAGGCCAGAACTGTGCATAACAATAAATGAACAAAAAAAGTCGCAAAGTACACTTACGTTCTGACAGAACAAACTCCTGCTAGAGAGAGGCAGATTGTCACTTATGCCACAGTGAAGTACGTCACAAACTATGGACTAGAACCCATTGTAGCAGACTAATATTGATGAGGATATGGTTAATTTATGATTATGACCATGAACAATCACTGAAGCCATTTTATACAGAAAATACAACTATTAAAATATTATGTCAGGACTTTGTTGAATGAGTAGGAGCACTCGAGGTTTGTGAGAAAGTGCATGGTGTGGAAACCTGAGAGAGCCCTAGAGTTAAAGTCTGACCACCACAGAACTTTGAGAAAGCTTGACATGAGCAATTTCAGTAAATCGTAAAAAACCTGTGTATGCCAAAAGACACATTGTAACTGATCTCAAGCTTATAAGATCTGTCTCTTTGTTCGCATTTTACAAGTAAGAATCTATAATTTCCTTCAGAACTGAAGCAAGGTACTAACCTTTTCGTTTCAATTGGTTTAGAGAGCCATCGTTTAAGGCCTTCTAAAGTAAACTTTACAAATGAAAAGACCATGGGATCATCAATTACGGCTATTTTGTGGGCCCAAGTTGTGGATGTTACAGCTTTAACAATTGGTGCTGGGGAATTACACTTTTTACTTAAACGAGTGAAATATAGATGTATATTCAAAGGGGTCTGTGCTTATGTGCTTTTTCCAAGACTCCTAGCCCAATCTGACCACTGTAAGAAAGCTCCCGAGTACAGCTTCCCTATTCCTCCCTTAAGTCCAGCATTACACTCAGAAGCTGAGCTGCTGAATGCCTCAGCTCTGGTGATTCCTCTTCCATACTTGAAGCCCAAATGTCATTGATGCATATGGTCTGCACAAAAACAAAACAAAACGTCATTATTACATGTACAAGTATGGTATTTTAAATTTAGACATACAGTATGAGAATTCTTTAATCCAAGTATTTCGGTTTGAGTAATATTCTATTAACTTAACATTGCCACGTTTTCCGGGACAAATATCGGCCAGTTTCTATTAATATCATATGCTAGTTGTAATGGTTTCCCTAGATTATAACTATCTGGAGATAAGATGGGCCAGTATGATGCCAAAAACCAGCATGGGTTAATCAAAGTGCCAATGACCTTGGTATTTTCCATGAGCTTGATAACTCTAGGTGTCAAGGCGATTGGGGGTACAACCCAATTGTTTTCTTTTTTCCAGTCTACAGTGAAAGCATCTACTGTTTCACAACCTGGATTATGGTATCTAGAATTAAGCCTTGCAACTTTTTAATTGTAATACTTTAGGTGGGTTTTCTTCATATGCATAGTAACTGTCAACAACATCAGATTAATTAATATTATCAGAATACAACTCAACATCAGAATTGAACTTACATGTAACTTAACTGGTTTGAGCTTGCACATCCACTTTATGCTTGGAGCAGGTGGCCTTCCAATGAGAGAGCTCCTTCACACGAAACACGCTCCTCCAAAACCTTGAGGCATGGTGACCTGAGCACCGTAATGTTTGGACTGCTCAGAGGGATGAAAAGTGGAAGCAGGACGTTCATAAGAGCTCTTAACCTGCCTCTGCTGCCCTCTTCTGCTTAATCTTTCTGGCAGCTTGATTTTCTGCAAGGGTAATCTTGTCATCATCTTGGTATGCAGCCAGTTGATGCTCCTCATACTCCGTAACCATGGCTCAACCGTACATGCTGGAATCAGCCACATGAATCAACTTCTGTCTCTTGTTGATGGTACTGGACAGTGTTGCTTTTACGAGCGACAAGGAAGGGTTGTCATCACCTAACTGGTCTACTGCAGTTTGAGCAAAGTCTTTGACTTGCCTATAAAATAACAAATAATGCTTAGTACTGGTATATTTGTGAATGAAATTTGGGTGAAAGAGATAGCAACAATGGAAGTAAAAGGATCCAAATTTGTATAAAAAGATCAAGAAAATAAAAGTGTGTCTAGCCTGCGCCAGACCAATGTGAAGTGAATCTCCTATACCCTGTGCACCCCCACAAGGGTATGCTACATGCATCATTGAAACTTCTACTACACATTCCTCCACCCATTCACAGCTGTACATTCCACCCTTTATTCTCGAAGAAACCAAATATGTTGTAATTCTTACCCGGTCACTCACACTTTCTTTGGTATATATTCATCATAAATGGGTGTGTTCTTTATTTGATGACTTTGGTGAAGTTTTATACATGGAAATTACTGGTATTTCCTTTAATAAACTTCCTGACTGAAATGTTGGGTTTCTGGAGAAGTAAGGGGATAACGGTACATTAGCCTTTTGGTTGAATACAGGGTACATGTACATGCATGTGTTAATCATCCACAATCAGTTGTTTAAAGTTGTTTTTCTTTTGTTGCATTTCAGGACCACAGTGAGTACGCATCTATTTGTGCTGGTCTACTGACACCATTGTGCTAGTCTTTGGTGGGAGCCAGCATATAGACCATGCCCAGCCATTTCACTTTGTCACTCAAGGACACCATTTAGGTTGACGGGGTGTACTGATGAACGGTTGACTGATGGAGCAAGGAAATTCATTAAGGCAGTAAAGGGGTGAGTTTCTATCAGGCCATTTTTTTCTTGTCTCAGGAAAGTTCTACACGTTTGTCGCTGTAATCCATGCATGCATACATGTGCACAGTGATGTTTATTTGTTGCATACTCACTGCATTCCAATTCACACCATGTACATGTACTTATATCTGATTAAAGGGAAGCCAAATGAAGCTATTGTTAATTTTGAAAATATTCTACTATTTTTCAACTTTGTATTTACCACTTTTCAAATCCTGACTCTAAATATGTGTCTGCATTTGCTGTATGACTGTGGAAGTAAGACCTCATTTCATATTGGTGAGTTTCAGGTTTAGTTTCATGTCAGAATAACAATGTCTAAAGTCACTGTTTTTTCTTGAATTGTACAAAACTCAAAATTGTAACCGTACTTCAAGGAGAAATACAAGGTACATGTATGTACATGTACCTTGAGTTATGGCACTTTCTACTTGTATTCACTGTAGAGGAGAGGACAAAACACTGAACTTGTTGAAAATTCTTTTTTGGCTTTTGGCCTGTTGTTGTCTTGGCAGCCCCTGTCAAGCTTTATTGCCATATAACTACTTTATTTTGTCTACATACCATTAATTTGTTTACAGATCCAACCAAAATATTCTACTCAGTGCCCAGTTAATACTTTGGTAATAAACATTTCACTCTAATTGGTAACATGTACATGTACTTGCATTGCAATCAGCTCTTGCTGGCCTTACAATAAGCAGAACTTTACAGTTGGCAATATTGTACGTGAAATAACGTGGTGAGACTAATACCGTACATAGTTTTTGCATTCTGGTACACGTATGGTGTTTGATAGGATGATACCCTGCAGAAAGGCGACGCTCAGCAGGGTTTTGCTGATGTCAGGGTTTTTTATGAGATGGTGGGTGTGCCTAAGTTTTAAGTTAGGGACTGACCTCTCTACAATTAAAATTACAATCCCAATAAAAACCAATGAGTTAAAAGAAATTATCCTCATTGTAGATTAGAATTAATTTACTGCTTTTTGAGATCTAGCTGAGAAACTGCAATTTTGAAAAACTGTTCCAATATTGAGAAAAAAGTGGTAAAATTACACAGTGGTAGACCTTAGTAAGTGGAGTCAACACTTAAATGGATTGATGATAAAGCACTGGCTGGTTCAGGTTTGTAATAAATTGATTGAGCAGTAACAAATAAGCTTACCTAGTGACGTATTGGTACATGTACGTATGTCCGTACATGTACGTATGTATGGTCTGGAAATTACATTCTAAATTTGTAAAATATGGGCAGAAGGGGAAAAAAATTGGGTGTGGATAAAACAGATAAAAGTACAAGACATGGGCACTGTGCAAGCTGCTCTCTCTTACAGAGGTCACCTGTGTAAAGAATACACGATGAAACAATTCATAGACATGTTATACTCATCAAGCCTAAACATGAAACAGAGTTTGCACTTCGTGTACATGTGCAGGTCACATGCTAAAACTTTCCACGAAACTTTCACAACAACATGATAAAGAAAAGCACTCACAGGTTTTTGACCTATTGTAAGTTGGAGCCTACACTTGGCTCACATAAACTACATGTACATGCATATATGTATGGACTAGCGGTATATCTGTCACTATAAACATGCCAAAACTGAACATACATGTAACAATGAAAGAAAAATAAAAAGTGCCAAAAGCTTTAGACAAACATGAACTTTGTCTTCCAACAGAACAAAGTCCTGCTAGAGAGAGGCAGATTGTCACCTCCACCACAGTGAAGTACTGCACAGTACGTCACATAAGTGTACAAAGTTAGGCTCATGACTGGCACAAATAGTAGTTTATAGCCCATGGATTAAGACTCGTATTAATGAGAATACTGTTCACTTATGATCAAGACCATGAACAACCACTGCATGTACATGCAGGACAGCTTAATAGCTAAAATGCGAGAATTTGGATAAAATATTGGTATTGTACTCAGTGAGTAGAAACACTCAAGGTTCTTGAAAACTGAATCTGCTGTTTGCTCCAAGCACCATCCAAGAAATGTGGTATTGGGCTCCCGAGATGTGCAGTTTTCACAACCTGATAATGAGGGGCAGTCTTTTTTGTGATAATTCATTTTCTGAAATTGACAAAAATCAGCAGGGCCTCCCCCCAAAGAGTTCACTTAGTTCAATCAGAGCACACTGACATTTGCTCCGTCCCAGTCCAGTGGACTTGGCATAAGTGGTTTAAGGATGGTTGGGATATAAGCTCTCCATTGATATAATACTTAACGGTAATTGGAACAGTGAATTGTAGGTTTGATCAACAGAATTGAGCCTCTGAAATGACTTGGGCACTCGAGTTTTGAAGAGATGCCCCAGATGTTGCATGCACAAACCACATGCATACATCATCAAAGATTCAACTCGGCCTTTTCGTTACAAAGTTCATATAAAATCTGATTTACAATACTACATGTACATGTAGTATACCATTGTAGCAGCACATTAATTTTAGGACAAATTTGAAGTGTAGATTGACAGTTTCGCCAATTTTACCAGATCTACCATTACTTCCAGAGTACACCATTAAGTGGAAGGAACATGTACATGTACGTACATTGTGAGAGCATTCAAGCCTGAATTCACCTGCCTTGTAATCAAGTGCACACACTTAATTCACCCATCACTATTTTTAAATCTTTATTAATTCCTTATACAGGGTAAGGAAAGTGGACACTTTTGTTAAGCAGTTGGTTGAATAAGAAGAACATTGAAAACCGATTTTTAAGAGGGTCTGTCTACAATAAAAAACACATTTGCACATAACCGGAATCATATCTTTCTTTAACAGCCTTGAGAATAACTGTAAGAAATGAACTTCAACAATTATATTGATACAGTATTATAACTTTGTAACTGTAAAGATATAGTTTACACAGTTTAATAGGATTTTGATGAAAATGCCCAGCTTACATGTATTTCTGGGGTTCCAGTGGGACATGTATACATGTACTGTAACTATGTCAACTCATGTTTTTCAGGTTATTTAAAACACCGGTACCACTCTCATGGAGAAAAGCAATTCATCTGTTAAAACAAGGGTAAAACAGGTACATGTATAACATTGGAGAAATGTGTCTAAATTTATGGCCTTTTATTACTTTAAGTTAAGCCTGTAGGAATTTAAGGAGAGCTAATTAAGGAATAACGAACGTCACTGTGTCTATTCACAGAGTGACAAACATGAAACAGGCTGATTGTGCCATTCCTTGAGCAGATAACTTCATATATCATGATGTATCCTCAAAATATATACATGTACATGTATATCAAAATAAAGTTTTCCCTGAGAAAAGTTCTTACAATAATACCAGTAGTTTGCATCATAGTTGGTTTTTTTTTCTATCAGACGACAAAACTAGGATTTGATTTTATGAATTGCAAATGCCTGTCCACTATTGTGTAATGTTTGTCACAACTATTTTTCCTTCTGAATGTAAAAATCTCAGATGATTTATCTTTTGAGTACATACACATTTATTGCAAACCACATGTAAGTTCAACTACACGTACACCCATACCGGCATTGGCACAGCTGTGGGGACAATCCACACTGCTGGCATGCAGTAAGCCTTATGAGGACATGCCAGATCAATCATCTTTGGGAGAATAAACAACAGAAATTTATAGATTCTCATGATGCAAGAAAACACCCCTCAAACGTGTTCCGTGTTAATATATTCGCTTGTTTCAGACCTCTTTTCCGTTCATCCAAAACATACTCTATGGGGTCCTGTGCACATGCATGCAGGGGACACAACCCATATTCACCACTTTATGAGGACAATGGCGAAAGTAGACTGGTATCAGTCACCAAAAGCTAAACGTGAGGTGGATAATGGAGAATCTTTTAGCACTGCTCAGAAACTTCACGCGCGAGAGACAAAAGAAAATTATGATAAACCCCAAAAAACGACACTGTAAAGAAACTGTTAAAATTTTGCAGACAGACTCACAAAACAGATCAAGAGGTACATAAGGATATGGATTCTGACACATTTTATTTTTCAATTTCATTCTCAAGAAACAAACAATGCAATCAAATTGTCTAAGGTACTGAGAGGAGAGTTTGCCTTTAGGGTTTGGACAATCGGTTGTATATTTAAACAATGGCAAACAAAACTCTAACCTCTTTAAATATTTTTTTATAGAGACAATTCCAAAAACAAAAGCCAACATATTAATGCTGCTGGAAACTTTCCCAAATACACTTTAAAATTAAGGTTGAAAGTGCAGACTCCTACTAAGCTTACTGATAGGAAAGAATGTTACAGTTCAGCTGATTTTTAGGTGGTCAAAGAAGTGATTGAGGAATAACTAAGTATTTAATATCACACATTCAGAAAATTAGCAAAACTGACTTACACACTTTTCTTACCTTCCATTGAAAACCGTTTGCATACATGTAGGAAATAACAAGACACAATATTTTCTTACAAGTGAAAAGGTGATATATACCTGCATTTCCAAGTATTTGTTAAATACATGTGACCCAGTCATGGCAAGGAAACGACAATTTGACAGTACTTAAGTTTGTATAAACAGGGTGGATCAAAACAAAAACCGAAACTTAGATAGTGTTGCTCCACAAATGTTGAAGACAAATTCTCTGCAAATGCATTTTTTTCCACAGGACAACAGATATTCTTTACAGGAACTGATGCCATGCATGGCCTTTCTGCTTGATGAAGTATCCTCTGCAAGATTTAAAATAAACATGAAAAACTAAGAACTTTGGCAAATGAATGTTACTGCAACTTCCAACACAGGCCTTCTCTCCAATATTTAAAAGAAAGGGATAAACATGTGGACTCTGTACATGACACCAGTATTGAGCATTTTAGTGGCTATTGTGAGGCAAAATTACACTATTTTAAGCTTTTCATGGGTATAATGGTAACAAATTAACTCTACTTGAAAAACCACTTGGTTCGTCATCACTGAACCTTTCAACAGTAAAGTTAGGCCCCTTGTTAATAAAGTTCATTGATGAAGATAAAAAAATCCTAAACTTACCACTGAATTGGCTGTCCATATGCATTCTTCCATGATGAGATTCCTCCTCTACGGCCTGGACAAATATAATCTTGAAAACAGGAATTCTGGTAAATTAATGATAAAGCAACATCCTTGTAAAACAAATGCTGAGTACACTGATTGATATCTACTCTGAAAAACTGAAAATTATGAAAATAGGAGTATAAGAGCCCATTCTAGATTTTTATAGGACTGAGCCTTGGTCATGACACGTTAAGTACATTTATTTAAAAATAGGCTTATTTTAAAAAGGCTTCAGCCTTTTTGTTTCTAGTTTTACTGAGTGTCAGGTTTGCTTTAAGATTTGATGTCATGCTCGCACTCAAGGAAAAAAGAATAAGGTAGTGCATCTGTGTCCATGTACATGCATATATTGTCCATACCTGTGTCTTGTGGTATACAGGGGCCCAGATGCACTCACTCATAATATAAGCATTCAATATTTAGGCATTTGAATATACTACTGGTAATTTGCTGTATTTTGATGAAAGTTTGAAATTGTAACATGCAGCAGTTCCAGATCATGAACTACATGTACATGCCTATATTCTACTGTACACCATGTTCTGTATAACTTCTTTTTGTCTTAAATGAAGTTTGTTTCAAAGAAATACATGTACAGTATCTTAAAATTTGTTCAAACCCTTAAACCCTTATATGCTACTACAGTTTTTGTTGTTGCTTTATGCACATGACCAATTTCTCAGTCTGTTGGTATTAAATGCTTGAAGGTTGTGAAGCTCCCATAATCCAGGCTACTGCAAATATTGTGGCAATACACAAGTCTGGAAGAACATTTTTAAATAAACACTTCCTGCCGGGGTCTCCGGAATCGGAGACGTATGGTTTATATGCATGGCCGGGGTCTGCGAACTCGGACAAAGGAAACAGGGCCCTGTAACAAAAGACCGTACTCCGAACAAAAGACCAGGCTCCTGGGCATTACCAACATTTTTCACTTTCAAAAGTGGTGATAATCCAGCCTCGTTTTGGACCGTATACCACGGTTTGGGGCATTGAGAGTGAGCGGATTACCACCGGGGACAAAAGCGCTCCATCACCGCAGCAATGAGCCACACAGCGCCGCTGCACGCTAATCTGGCCCCTATTGAAAAGAGGTCAGCAGTGCACTGAGCCAGGTTCGTGAACAAAAGACACATATACAACACCGCACAATCTGGGCTCTGTTTACAAGGCTGCAGGCCTGGCTGAAATACTCGGGCATCAATGAAGGTCACCTGTCAACTTAAAGTAGTGGCTACAGATTACTTCGTGCAGCTTTAAACGACCGCTAAATGAAATGATAAATTTTTGAAGGATTTTGAAAACGGAAAAAGTGATAGTCATGCCAGCCCAGCATCATCAACACTGAAAAATGCCCTGGCATGAAGTGGTAAAGGCCAGTGTCTTTGATTCTTCTGGCTTCTAAATTCTTTGAGAAGATTCTGTGCAGCAGACGTGGGCACCATGTACAGCCTGTGATTGCTGAGCAACAGTATGGTTTTGTCCTGTCAAGGACTGTTCCACCAATTTGACTGCATTGTTACAGGATGCCTACCATGCCGTTGATCAGGGTGAACAGCTGGACGTGATTTACACAGTCGTCTCAAAGGCTCTTGACCAGCTTAATCATAAAATCTTACTTTACCCACACTTTTCCACTGGTGGAAAATTGGTGTGGCCGTGCATGATGCGATACACATACTGCACAACTTTTAGCTAACCAGGGGTAAGTGTATCAGCCGAGTTATCCAGTCGCTTTTAAGGGGCGGGGTTAAGCATTACTTGGGATAAGTTTCCTAGTTAAAAGATTGTGTTAAATTTAATAAACCAGGAGAACTGGTTTGGACTTGAAACAAAACAGACGTGTCCTGTCTCTCTCTCTCACTGAAATGGAGTGTAGTAGTATTGGCATGTACATTTACACTCGGCTTTGTACGGGATGAGCACTGTTGCCACGCTACCAAATGATGGATTAGTGTTATTCTCGGGAGAAAGCCCACGAGTGATTATAAACCGCTCGGATGGCAGTAAAGGTCCGTTACATTACTATTTACAATAAACATCAATCTTTCTCTAAAATTACCTCATAGCTAATTACGTGAATCTGACAGGAGACACTGAGTGGTGGTTGACGGTCATTGTTCTAGTTGGCACCCAGTTCCCTCAGGTGCACCCAAGTTTCTGTATTTGGTATTCTCTTCTTGTTAACAATTTACCTTGTCAGTGCATTATGAACAAGTGTTTGGTGTTTGCTGATGACGTGAACATTTTTTGGCAAGTTCCTCAAGACTCAGATTGTGCAATTTTGCAGGATGATGTTAACAGTTCATGATTGGCAAGTTCCTCAAGAATCAGAATCAAATTTTGTGATGGTTGTTGTATTTAATACAAATACAGTTTCAAATCTACTGAAATGATCCTCTGATGACAACTTAACTCTCAGCAAAATGCTACGCAATGGAAGTTACGTTTATGCGGAGCCTCTAACCCCCTTTCATACATGTAATTCTCGATGATCATGTCCTGGAATTCTTGAACACGCTCACGATTCTTGGGTTCACAGTGCAGAGTGACCTTAAAACAGAACCCCACCACCGAAAGAGAATGAGAAACCTGGCTGTTGTATGCTTACTTGGATCCTATCACAGACATCTATGCCATATGAACTCAGATTCAGCATTATTTTTGGAAAAAAAACCTTACTTTTGGGACCTGTTTCTGCCAAGTGCCATGGCTTGCTTTCGCGAAAGGAGCATGTCCCCCAAAAATAAATTTGGCCCCTTTTTAAATCTGTCCTAGAGCAAAAATTGACCTTAAAAAGTGAACTTCATATATGGAAATCTGTTTTCATTTGTAAACAATATGTGAATGACTTACAAGTCACTAGTCACTAGTTATCACTAGTTATTTTGCCACAAGTATGGCCTACTCCTCTTTTTCTGACTTTGGGTATCCCCCTCGTGTAGAAGTGCACCCTCAACGCTTAAGGAGAGACAGCTTGGGCCCGGTTTTCTAAATGAATTCACGCGCGCGCCTGGTTCGAGCACGAATACTATAAATTCCAATATAAATGCATTGCGCGTCTAGCTCAGCGCGCTTCACACCAACTGCACATAAACCTGTGCGCTGACATGGCGGAGGGCCTGCAAGGCCATTGAAAAGCAGGCCATCTCTTGTTTCCACTCTGGGCGGATCGATTTGTTGTACAACAGATCAATTCCTATATTTAAAAAAGAGGCGTCAAAGCAGCAAATTGACATGACTTAGCACTTTGCTCACCATGCTTAATACATGTGGTAAGCTAACACAGTTTGCATCAATGACACAGTTTCACCAAATATGAGGTTCCTCCTCCATGGTCTGGACAAGTCCAATCTTAAAAGACAAAATTCTGTAGAATCAAAAAAGAAGAAAAAGCAGCCTCCTTGTAACGCAACTGCCAAGTAGAGTAATTGACAGCTCTCACAAATATTCACCATGAAGTCGATGGTTGTTACATCACATGACAAAAATACACCACATGAAAGAAACAAATTTGCGTTGACACTTGGCGGCATGTTTCTGCCACAACACCCTGCACTTGACCAATAATCCGTCACGATGTCCCCAGAATGAATTTTAATCATCTGTGTAAATTAAGTCTTACATGTAGTTACTTACATGCACTGCATCAGAGACCAACTGTATGGTGTACCACCATGACCCACCGTGCCGGGCCAAGTACGGCAAAACTTAGAGCGCAGAGCTTTGGTACCATATACAGTACATGATTGTACACTGCATGCTGTGTACAGTACATGTGGATGACAAAATGAGCCACACTGGATCATAGAGCTGGGGCTAACTCATCACCATGGTTAGTCTGGTTTCCTGTCCGAAGATTCCAAAGATCGACACATGGAATAGGCGGAGATTCCATAACCAGACTACCCCATGGTAAATGCTGTACACCCTGATTGGAAGCCATTTGTGCCAGAGCCTGGCAGACAGCTTCAGTTTTTGAAACAGCTTCGCGCGCTGGTTCAGAAACGGGCTTTTAGAGCTACGGCTTGGTCTTTTAGAGATTGTTCTCACCCAAAACTGGTGACGTGGAGCAACTCATATCAGCAAAATGTATAAAGCTTTCAGCAAAATGTACGAAAAAGCAATTATCAGCATTTATTTCCACCCAAAGCAGATGGAGTGGTAAATCATTTTTGGAATGTACCTGTGCAGTACAAAGCCTATGATATGCAAATTCAAACAGCAATTACAAATTACAGAATACAAAATTACCCAATTCTCATGAACAAATTAACAAGGATCCAGTCCAGTATACAATATCTTTTGGGCCAACCATCCTAAGTCATCAATATCAAACGCTGTGATTGGACAGCAATTTCCATGAAGTGGGGCCTGACTTGGGCCTGCACTGGCTTGCTGGAATATCAGTCAACTAATAAGCATTTTCAAAAACCACAAACAACTATTTATGTCAAACGACAGAAATTGGTGATCGAGTACCAAATGGCTTTTCTTAATTTGGCCCTTAATAATCTAGTGCTTCTCCCAACAAAGGAAGGGGTCAGGCGTTTCCTTTCGGCACATTTCCCGAAGCATTGTTAATAATAATACAGTGACTTAAAAACTGAGGTCATTTTTGAGGTCCCTGAATGAAATTCGCACCAACATCCACCAAAGTCGGTGACTTTGCCAATTTTGAGGAGGGCGAAAAACCCCCCTAAAACCATTAAGGGAAAAAAGGGGGAAATTCCCTTCTAGCTGGCAACCGAGTATAGGAATTACAGGATCGCTGTCGATTACTCTAGAATCAGCAAAATGGACTACTGACGGAAAGTGCATCAAAATGTATTTGCAAAGCAACACTGAAAAGAGGCATTGAAGTTAGCTACGGCTGACAGGTGGTGGCACTGAGCAGGGTTGAGGAGGGTTTCTTTTGCCAAAACAGACAGAGTTTTCTCTTCGCCAACCAAACGACACGGCTACTCAAGCAAAAGTGACCAGGAGTTCTCTCCAGAGCTACTAACATCTTAAGGTCACACCAGTAACTAGTTCAAGGCATTAAATCACTGTGCAAACAACCAAGAGTGATAACTACTGACCCACTTAGTGCATCCTCCAATGTCCCACGGTGATAAATTATTTGAAGCTGCAATTTATTTTGCCTCAAATTGATTAAGAGGTGGAATGGCTTGTTTGGCACTGAGCAATATTCAATTAGAAAAGGGCAGTTTTGTGTGGCGGCAAAGTAAGAAATGTCTTAACTTGGATGTGGGTGTTATACATGTACATGTACCTTTGTCAAAAACTGCAAGATTTGTGTAAACCTTACAGTTCTGGAAGTAGTGTAAATAAATGGTAAATGAAGACAAGGTCCAACCTGAGGCTGAGCTAAAGACTACCCATACAAAATGCATTAATGGGAAGAAAAACCGAACCAACCAATCATGGCAACTTTTGTTTATTCTCAATGTGTAACCTTACAAGTGTCTTGGTTAAACAGCTACCGTAGCCTAGGCCTATTTGACTACATTTCCCTGATTTGAAATATTAACAGTCTAATATTTAGGGTGCCCTCCTTTATTTCTGATTACTTAGACTGGCTTTTTTTACCCATACTGCCCTTACAGACAAAACGTCATACAAGACCTACCTTAGCAAAAAATGTCATTCAAATGGGTATATATATAGCACTACACTGATGTTATGCACCACTGTAAAAATAGGGTGTTGGTAAAAGTCGGAGGTAAAGTAGCCAGAGGTAGTCGGAGATACATGTACAGAAAGAAGGTATTTTATTCTTCATTAACAATAACGATTATAAAATATGAATTTGTATAGGGTGTCAAAACGGAGGTATAGTCAACTGCGCCTGCAACAGTATTCACATGCCGGATTACTCGAAAACTTATGAAAATGACAAAGAATTTCTTTAATTAATGCCTACATGTATGTATCAGGTGCATGTTATTTTGTTTCCTTATTTACCCACCCTGACAACCTTAAATCATCCTAAATGGAATAATACGCCAGGCCGGAGTTAGCAATAAACCAACTCTTCACTCCATTTCTTCATGTGTATGAGTCAACCCGGAGGTTGAGTAAAAGTAGTTCATACATTATATTTTAGGGCAGTTGTTTTGTGTGTATACATGTCCAGTGCATGGTGGCGCTAAAAAGGTATAAAAATAACCATGTATCAAGGCAGGCTGGCAGGGGGTCACAGGGTCATTGCAACGGGTAAATTTTGAGTTGTTGTACATTGTAAAACGTTACACTCTTTGTGTAGGTAGGTGAAAAGGAGAGGCAGTGAAGGATAGGATAAAGGAGACGGGGGTAGAGATGTAAAGTGGTTAGACTGGGGAGGCATAAAGATGAGAGACCCAGGAAGTAAAAAACTGCTTGTGTGATATTAACCTCATTTATGTCTTTCATTGGAACTCTTGCTCACAACAGAGTGAATTTTGTTAGCTTATTGCCACAAAACTGAAAGTAAACTGCTGTGGAGCTCCTTGTCAATCGGTGTTAGTCATTGGAGGATTCCAAAAGATAATGTATGACAAGGAATCTAATGTTCACAATTCAAGATACACACTTGGCAAATTTTGAACTAAACGCATCCCAATTTTTTGTGAAAAGAAATAAGCAATCTTTTTACTTGATACATGTAACTGTAAATTTAAAAGTGATTTCATTTTATAAACACATGTAAGTCTTCATGTTAAAGTACACTATTGAATTGTTCGTATTAGCGACTGAGGCAATTAATTAGTAGTTACATGATACCGGGGGTGACTAGGGAATTAGCCTGTGAAATAACAGAAGCATCTTTGAAGGATCTCCCAGTATGTTAGCATCAGTTTATATGAAAAATAAATCGCATGTCATTTTTAATGTCACATCAACATTTTAACAATTAGTTTTTTGATAACTTCTTTTGAACAAAAGAACTAACAAAATCGGTTTCTGCATTGAGCTCGAAAACAGAGTTCAGTCAATGCAGATGCATCCCACTGAATTTGCTTTAAATCCTTCCGACATCGACAACATGCAGTCTGGGCATTTGCGTCGCAGAGGGGGGCAAGGTGATCGCTGCCCCCCTTTTTTCTTGAAAAAAGGGCAGTTTCCCAGAGAAAGTTCTTGTGATGCCCATGTTTGGATAGGATCAATCCATTTGATCTTGTTTCTGATAACTTTTGTGTTAGTCTTGGGATTATATTATTGCAAAATCTTTCCAATTCTTAGTTTTTAGCAGCTTTAGTAGTTTTCATAGCAATGGCAAATACATTCCATTGTAAAATAATTCAACTTGTGATAATGAGGTAAATATTCATGATGATGTGTTTGGATTGCCTTAGGGGAATGACTTGCATTTTGCTAGGTAGACTACATGTACATGTATGTAGTTGCTTGTGCTCCCATCTTCATTTGGTTTGAATTCGCCATATTCTGTTTTCCTTGCACCAGTTGGTCCATTTGCGCAGCTGTCCTATCTTCAGTTTGGGTAGTGGCATCCTTTTGTTGTTTGGCAGGTGTTGTGATTTGGGATTATATGAAGCATATACATTGTATGATACTCTGATGTTTTGTATTCCTCTTTCCTGTTAGATAGTTTTGCACCCACAGTGAGCCAATGGACTTTAAGTGTTGTTCCCCACATTTGCAGCCTTTAACCTGATCGTTTTGTCAACATTGCTCATACAAATGGAATCTTCCACATCAGACGCACCTCGTTGGACTGCGTCAATTACTAGCAATATGACCAAGTTGTTGGCAATTGAAGCTTCATATTACAGGTGAAATGATGGGCTAACTCAAAAGTTTTCATATCCCAGTTGGAATGTGCCGGGTACCGTAGGGTGGGTGTACTGAAGATTAGGCAGACAGAGACTTTTTTTAGTTGGCTGTATGTTCTGCGCAGCGGGTGTTTAACCTCCAAACTCTCAGTTTCTTTGAGGCTTCTGGTATTCCATTGGGATTCCAGTGACAACTGCCTTGCTTTGGGTTTTTTGATTTAGCAAAGTTGGTAGTTGAGGCCCATTTGTCATGTTGCCATATGGCTTTCAGATTTCTTGCCCTGGCCGGAGTATGACATCTAGCGGTAATACCCCCTTGGTCATTCTTGGACATGCTTCTCACAAAATTACCAATAAGACTATTCAGAGCTTTGGCTTTTTCTGATCGGATTAACTTTAGCAAGTTTGACATCTGGGGAATTGATGCTGACTAGTGTACAGGTAGGTTGCCTCTTGGTTTTTTGACTCTGGGTAAAGTGACATTCATGTACATGTAGGTTGGGAGTTTTGTGGAGGTCTTTGTTCGTGCAGACATCACTGTCTGATATGTTTTGGTCATTTATGGTTTTTAGTTTGAGGTTGTGATTTATTCTGAACTTGACTGATTAATCTGTCTAGTGTTGATCATTGTTATTCAGAGGGTTATTATGAGATATCGGTTGGTCCCATCAGGTGTCTGATTCCATTTCATCTTCCATTTTGAGCTGAATTTAGTCCTAAATGGGCCTAGAAAGTGGGAATATTGATATTTTTAATACCTCGAGATTTTAAGATACGTGTACACGTATCTTCCCAAAAGGATCACAAAGTAGAGGAAGGGTTGTCACTGGGTGACAGATTTAACATTTGCCATGCACTCTGGAGTTTCCAGTGATCATGTCTGATCATGGCGAGACCATATGTCATCTCCCAGAAGGATTCATTTCACCAATCCCTGCAACCCATGTCCAAAGGTTTAACAACGTACATATGTCTTGCTGTTTTTGATGCTGTTTTCTCAAAGTGGCACC
This sequence comes from Acanthaster planci, assembly GCF_054643075.1. Taxonomy (NCBI): domain Eukaryota; kingdom Metazoa; phylum Echinodermata; class Asteroidea; order Valvatida; family Acanthasteridae; genus Acanthaster; species Acanthaster planci. The sequence continues at coordinate 515,766 of NC_141779.1, forward strand.
CAATGGGATTATTTCTGTTTCTGCCTGACATGGGTTGTCTTTAAAGTAGTGTACTAAGATACCGGGTAATGTCATTGCTGATCTTGGGATTCCCAGAAAATTTGAACTTACTGCTGTGGATTTTCCATGCTATGACTTGTACTAAAAGCACTTTCCCTGAGAAAATGTTAATTGTAAAGTACATAACAGCAATTTCCTTCAGGGTGACATCATATGCAGCAGGTTTTTTTTGTTTCAAAGATGCATATCATTACTAATTTTTGAGAGTTTTTTTTCTGGAAATTTCTAAATATTTCACTATTGTTATCAGGTAATTGGTATAAAAACCTGAAAGCTCCTTGTTGATGGGTTTTTCAGTGTGTGTGGTAGTATTTCTGAAATTGTTGAGACATACCAAAATTTGTAAGTAAAAGAAAAAAATCTGATTTAAGTTTAAAAAAAGTCTAAAATTATTATTATTATTTGAATCAAATAAGTAGCCAACCCTGCTTTGTAGCATTCATGGCTTTCACTTATTGCAAAAGTTGTGACAAGTCCAGTGACCCTCCTGATTCAGATTTAGTTCTGACCTGCTTACAACAGCAACATACTATATCTAGGCAGGGAACAGACACTGCTTGGACAGTGTTTTGTTCTGGTCTGTTGCATTGTTCAGGCCAGTGCTGCTAAAGTCTTTAAAGAAAACATGCAGGTGAGCTCTGGTAGTGAAATTTAAACATCTACATGTACATGTGTGTAAACTGAAGGTCAGAGAGCCTGTGCTTTCATTTCCAGCAAACTTTCTCAAAGACAAGTGACTTTTTATCATGGCATGTCAGTCTATTTGTTGGTGTGAAATTGATATGTCCAGTTGCCATCTGTAGCATGCACAAGAATAACAGGTTTTGAAATTAAAACCATCATACATGTACACTGGTACTTTGACAATACATTTAACAAATTACTTCCTTGTCTTTGCATTGAGTGGCACCGCCACTCACCAGCTACGAAAAACTCACCCTGATGTAAGGATGAGAAACATGGGTCTGCTTCATGCAATATAGCTACACCCCAGACAGCTCTTCCCTCAGGCAAAAGAACTACCTTTACAAACCAACAGCTTTAGAGATCGATAACAAATCTTCCAAAGGATCCTCAACATACCCGTCCTTCACCAACTCTGACTCCAACTCCGTGCCTTTTAAACAATCTGTCTAGCACTTCCGCTTGCCTGGGCAGCGGCAGTTGCTCCCCTGGATTGGAGGCAATGCAAGCCAAAACTCTTAATATCTGTTACAAACAGGGCTAAAGCCTCAAAGATAACTTCCCTTATACTTGAATAAGAGTGTGGCTTGTTATCAAGTTTAAATCAAGTTGAGAAATTTATGACTGTCTAATTATTGAGATTGAGAAAATTTACACAATTGCGGATAGTAATAAATGGAATTGACAGTGATATGGATTGAATGACCAGTAATGAAAAAAAAAGTTTATGGTGTGAGTGTGATAATTGCAAGAGTAAAAGGTAAGACATAAGATATGGCAGAGCCAAGGGGCAAAGGGATAATTAAAGGATAAAAGGATAATTAAAGGATAGGCTAAAGGATAAAAGGGCCCTGTGCAACCTGCTCTCTCTACAGAGTTCAGCTGTGTAAAGACCACACAATGAAACAATTCAGTATATGTAATAGTCATTGAGTCCAAACATGAAACAGTCGTTATGCTTCATGCATGTGTACAAGTCAAGCTGCCAAACTTTCCACAAAACTTTCATGACAATGCGACAAATAAAATCAGTCCAAATGATTAAGTTTTGAACTGCCCATACTTGCCCCACACATACTACAACAAATCTGTCAATGCTAACAGGCCATAGCTGTGCATAACGATAAATGAATGATAAAAGTTGCAAAACGTTTAGGACAAAAGCGAACTTACGTTCTGACAGAATGAACTCCTGCTAGAGAGAGGCAGATTGTCACGTATGCCATGGCGAAGTATGTCACATAATGGTAGAGTACAAGAATAGGTTTATGTCTGGTATGAACTGATGGACTAGAACCCATTGCAGCAGATTAAAATTAATGAGGATATGGTTAATTTATGACTATGACCATGAACAACCGCTGGGGCCACTTTACACAGAAAATACAACGATTTAAATATTATGTCGGGACTATGTTGAACTACATGTAGTAGGAACACTCGAGGTTTGTGACAAACTGCGTGGTATGGAAACCTGAGAGAACCCTAGATTGACAAAGTTTGACCACCACAGAAACATGAGAAATCTTGATATGAGCAAGTTCACTAAATTGTAAAAATAGTGTATGCCAAAAGACACATGGTAACTGATCTCAAGGTCATAAGATGTGCCTCTTTGTTTGCATTATACAAGTAAGAATCTACGATTTCCTTCAGAACTGAAGCTAGGTACTGGCCTTTTCATTTCAATTGGTTTAGAGAGCCATCGTTTAAGGCCTTCTAGAGTAAACTTTACGAGTGAAAAGACCATGGGATCATCAATTCCGGCCATTTTTTGTGCCCAAAATATGGATGTTAACACCTTAATAACTGGTGCTGGGTAATTACACGTTTTACTTAAATGAGTTAAATATAGATATACAATCAAAGGGGTCTGTGTTTATGTGCTTTTTCCAAGACCCCTAGCCCAACTGATATTTTGCATGCATTATATGTGAGTAAAATATGAAACCCAGCGATCGTATCGAGCCCAGTGTCGTACGTATGCACACGGCTGTGGAAACCGTACACACATGGTTTGACTACTCACACATGAGAATGATGGCAAGACATGCATGCTCCGTTGGCTGCAGGCTTCTCCTGTTTTGTTTTAGTGGAACTTATGTGCACAGTTCACATTTTCTCAGTGGACTGAGATCCTTAAACTAAATGAAATTAGAAATAATAATGTTTGATTTGTCCACAGTTGCTAAAATTACAATACAAAATAACTTCATAAGGGGCAGAATATATTTGTTTAAAACATGCCCCAGAGAGGCTTAGAATGCACCACAGAGCATCTAAACTTTTAAACTTTAAACCCAATGCCGTAATGGCTTCGCGCTTTGTGCTCACAGTCTCAGTTTTTTCACAATCACATCCAATCACATCCCTGCCAACATGAAGTGAATCTCCTATACCCTGCGTGCCCCCCGCATGGGTATTCTACATGCATCACTAACAATTCCAGTACACATTCCTCCGTCCATCCCACAGCTGTACATTCCACCCTTCATTCTTGATGAAAACAAATATGTTCTAATTCCTACCCAGTCACTCAAACAAACATTTTTACTTTCTTTGGTATATAATACATGCATATTCATCATGAAGGGGTGTTTTATTGTGATGACTTTTGATGAAGTTTTATATTTGGAAATAACTGTTTTTTCCTTTAATAAACTTCCTGACTGAAATGTTGGGTTTCTGGAGCAGTAAGGAGATACCAGTATATTAGCCTTTTGGTTGAATACAGTGTACATGTACATGTGTGTGTAAATCATCCACAATCAGTTGTTTAAAGTTGTTTTTCTGTTGTTGTTTTTCAGGACTGTGTTGAGAACGCATCTGTGCTGGTCTACTGACACCATTGTGCTGTCTTGGGAGGGAGCCAGCAGATAGACCATGCCCAGCCATTCCACTTTGTCACTCATCTGGTGGTCACAAAAGGACAGCATTCAGGTTGACAGGGTGTACTGATGAAGGATTGACTGATGGAGCAGGAAATTTATTAAGGCAGTGAAGGGGTGAGTTTCTATCAGGCCATTTTCGTCATGTCTCAGGAAAGTATTATGTCACTGTAATACATGCGTGCATACATGTGCACAGTGATATTTGTTTGTTGCATACTCACCGCATTCCAATTCACATCATGTACATATACTTATATCTGATTAAAAAGAAGCCAAATGAAGCTATTTTTAATTTTGAAAATTTACTATTTTTCAACTTTATATTTACCACTTTTCAAATCCTGACTCTGAATAAGCACCAGTTTGCATGTACATGTATGACTGTGGATGTCAAATTTCATTTCATATTGGTTAGTTTCAGGTTTAGTTTCATGTTAGAATTTCATGGGTGTCAAGGCAATTGGGGGTACAACCCAATTGTTTTCTTTTTTCCAGTCTACAGTAAAAGCATCTACTGTTTCACAACCTGGATTAAGTTTATCTAGAATTAAACTTTGCGACTTTTTAATTGTAAAACTTTAGGTAGGTTTTCTTCATATGCATAGTAACTGTCAACAACATCAGATTGATCAATACTATCAGAATACAACTCAGCATCAGAATTGAACTTGACTCAACTGGTTTGAGCTTGCACATCCACTTTATGCTTGGAGCAGGTGGCCGTTCAATGAGAGAAGCTCCTTCACACGAAACACGCTCCTCCAAAACTTGAGGCATGGTGACCTGAGCACCGTAATGTTGGACTGCTCAGAGGGATGAAAAGTGGGAGCAGGACGGTCATAAGAGCTCTTAACCTCTTAGCCTGCTTGACTACCGCCTCTGCTACCTTTTTCTGCTTAATCTTTCTGGCGGCTTGATTTTCTGCAAGAGTAATCTTGTCATCATCTTGGTATGTAGCCAGTTGATGCCCCTCATACTCCGTAACCATGGCCCAACCGTACATGCTGGAATCAGCCACATGAATCAACTTCTGTCGCTTGTTGATGGTACTGGACAGTGTTGTTTTTACGACCAACAAGGAAGGGTTGTCAGCACCTAACTGGTCTACTGCAGTTTGAACCAAGTCTTTGACTTGCCTATAAAATAACAAATAATGCTTAGTATCGGTGTATTTGTGAATGAAATTCGGGTGAAACAGATAGCAACAATGGAAGTACAAGGATTTAAATCTTTATAAAATTAAAATAGTGTCTATAGCCTGCGTCAGACCAATGTGAAGTGAATCTCTTATACCCTATGCACCCCCACAAGGGTATGCTACATGCATCATTGAAACGTCCACTAGACATTCCTCCGCCCACTCCACAGCTGTACATTCAGCCCTGTATGCTCGAAGAAAACAAACATGTTCTAATTCATACCCGGTCACTCACACTTTCTTTGGTATACACGTATATTCATCATAAATGGGTGTGTTCTTTATTTGATGACTTTGGTGAAGTTTTGTAGTTGGAAATTACTGGTATTTCCTTTAATAAACTTCCTGACTGAAACATTGGGCTGCTCGAGAACTAAGGGGATAACAGTACATTAGCCTTTTGGTTGAATACAGGGTACATGTACATGTGTGTGTAAATCATCCACAATCAGTTGTTTAAAGTTGTTTTTCTGTTGTTGTTTTTCAGGACTGTGGTGAGAATGCATCTGTGCTAGTCTGCTGACACCATTGTGCTGTCTTGGGAGGGAGCCAGCAGATAGACCATGCCCAGCCATTCCACTTTGTCACTATCTGGTGGTCACAAAAGGACAGCATTCAGGTTGACGGGGTGTACTGATGAACGATTGACTGATGGAGCAGGAAATTTATTAAGGCAGTAAAGGGGTGAGTTTCTATCAGGCCATTTTCGTCATGTCTCAGGAAAGTATTATGTCACTGTAATACATGCATGCATACATGTGCACAGTGATATTTATTTGTTGCATACTCACTGCATTCCAATTCACATCATGTACATGTACTTATATCTGATTAAAGAGAAGCCAAATGAAGCTATTTTTAATTTTGAAAATATCCAACTATTTTTCAACTTTATATTTACCACTTTTCAAATCCTGACTCTAAATAAGTACCAATTTGCATGTACATGTATGACTGTGGATGTCAAATTTCATTTCATATTGGTTAGTTTCAGGTTTAGTTTCATGTTAGAATAACAATGTCTAATGTCAGTGTTTTTTCTTGAATTGTTCAAAACTCAAAATTGTAATTGGCTTCAAGGAGAAATGCAGCGAAAGGGTACATTGGAGTATCAATGTACAAGTACTCGTATGTACATGTACCTTGAGTTGTGTGTATGGCACTTTCTATTGGCTGAAGAGGAAAGGACAAACACTGAACTTTTTTTTTTGTCTTCTTTTTTTGGCCTGCTGTCTTAGCAGTTATTTTGATACCATCTGCTGTTTTTTTAGCTTCCAATGATGACACTATAATCATATCTTCATTGTTCCTACTCTCGTGGCTTCTGTACGGTTGCAGTGACGCCCACACATAGGCGTTCAAGTACGTTTTCATTCATTTGTTTTTCATTTTGTTTCATGCTCGACTAACCTTCTCACATACCTCTTCGGCATGTCGGCATGGAAGGTCTTGACTGTACCGTCGCAAAGATCTATATGGTAATCAACGTTTCCGACTTTGGCTAGTACAGGGAAAGGACCTATAACCATAGTAATAGTTTGTTGTGGTCAGTGTGTAGGAGTAGTATTACGAGGTCACCGCCATTGAAACTTTGGGCTCGACTTTTAGTAGTGTTTGTTCATATCTACCAACATTTGCAAATTCTGCTGTGCGATTTCACACGTCTTTTCTAGATGCTCGCGGAGATTGAGAACATGTTGGTGTGTAGTTTTAACTTTGGGACTTTCAACCTTACCCGTCCAAAGTTCGCGTAAGATACATGTAGCTACCGGACTATGGATGTGCGACTGTAAAGTACTTCGAAGGGTGCAAATTTCAAGCTTGAGTGAGGGGTTTCATGATATGCAAACAGGAGAGATCCAAGATAGCAATCCCAATTGCACAGCTTTTCTGAGCGAAGCCGTTTCAACATTAGGTTAAGTACACCGTTCATGCATTCAACCAAACTGTTGCACGAAGGATGTAATGGAGTAGTGGTCATCTGTTTAATCAACAAGAGCCTACTCGTTTCTTTCATGAAATCTGATGTAAACTGTCATCCCTGATCGGAAAGAATTTTAGTTAGGAAGCTGACTCGTGTGAATACATCGGTCATGGCATCTACATGTACATGTACTTCCCGGTAGTTTCAATACTACTGGTAGGTAGAGCAACTGCTTCTGGATGCCGCGTAATCATTCAGGGTCAATATGAAATGATGGCCTCTGTCAGATTTGGGGTGAAGGGGGCCTGTAATGTCCACAGCCACACGTTTAAATGGCATATCTATAAGGGGCATATCTCCCAGTGGTACATGTACCTTGGTCACTTTGCCTTTGAAATCGTCCATTGACATATGTAATAGGAACGACAATATCGGGTACTATCTGCCTGACACCCTGGCCAAAAGAATTCGCTCATAACCTTATCACACATTTTCCGTGCTCCTTGGTGTTCACCCAGGATGGTTTCATGAGCTACTTTAATTACATTAACTCAGTATTTACATGTAATAGGAACTACAAGTTGAGGACACGCATCTCCATATTGGAGAGTGGGGGATTCGAACTTCCTATACAACACACCATCAAGCCAGTAGAAAGTGGAAGTTGATCCGTATTTGTTGCATTTCTGATTGCCCTTCTCTGCAATTTCTCGTATATGGGCCAACGACGGATCATTAGCTTGTTCGCTCATAATTTCAGATTTCGAGATGACTGGAATACTTTCAGGTACCTTAAGTTTCCTTAATGGTTTATCCTGCGCAGCTCGTTGTGCTCGCGTCATTACTGCACATGACATAGTATCAATGCTCCTCTCCAAATTGAGTGTTTGATGAGACACCGCATTGCTAGAGCAGGTCAGGATTATTCGGTGATCTGACACCTGTTATGTTACCTAATATGATGTAGTACACTGGTTGTCTCATGCAAAGCGAGTCAGTCCAGCCAATGAAATAGGGCGAGTCTAATTTAATTCTTGCGACTGGGGATACGCAAACAGTTCCATCGACAAGAATACACAACTTTTCGGCACCAGTGAGTTTTTCATCGGGAACAAGGTCAGGGTTTATAACTACTGAGCTACAGCCGCTGTCGCATAGAACTTTACATTTTATGTCATTAATCCAATCCATCTGTGACTGGCTGCGTAGAACAATTTGAGTTTTTACACGCCGCGCTCATTACTGGGAGTCCGTATCCGCATATCAATGTGGCGTAACCGTCATGCGTACAACATTCACTGAGCGGGGTGAAATCAGGCAATTTGGATATATAAGCTCCAGTTTCCATTGCACTAGGTGGACCACTTTCTCTAAATTTTGTGGCTTTCTGTGTGTTTTGCCCCATGTCACATTCAGCCTCAAAAGGCCAGTATTTGCTGAAGCTGTCACGTTACAGCAACTTTCTCAATTTCTTTAAACTTACTGCAGCAATTATGCGCTATGTGACCCGGTTTGCAACATACAAAACGTGTACGGGATGATACATCTCGTGGTGTGTTGGCGTTGGTGATAGGTTTCA
>NC_141779.1:524201-584026 GCF_054643075.1 Acanthaster planci
GATGTATCATCCCGCACACGTTTTGTATGTTGCAAACCAGGTCACATAGCGCATAATTGCTGCAGTAAGTTTAAAGAAATTGAGAAAGTTGCTGTAACGTGACAGCTTCAGCAATTACTGGCCTTTTTGAGGCTGAATGTGACATGGGGCAAAACACACAGAAAGCCACGAAATTTAGAGAAAGTGGTCCACCTAGTGCAATGGAAACTGGAGCTTATATATCCACCTTGCCTGATTTCACCCCGCTCAGTGAATGTTGTACGCATGACGGTTACGCCACATTGATATGCGGATACGGACTCCCAGTAATGAGCGCGGCGTGTAAAAACTCAGATTGTTCTACGCAGCCAGTCACAGATGGATTGGATTAATGACATAAAATGTAAAGTTCTATGCGACAGCAGCTGTAGCTCAGTAGTCATAAACCCTGACCTTGTTCCCGATGAAAAACTCACTGGTGCCGAAAAGTTGTGTATTCTTGTCGATGGAACTGTTTGCGTATCCCCAGTCGCAAGAATTAAATTAGACTCGCCCTATTTCATTGGCTGGACTGACTTGCTTTGCATGAGACAACCAGTGTACTACATCATATTAGGTAACATAACAGGTGTCAGATCACCGAATAATCCTGACCTGCTCTAGCAATGTGGTGTCTCATCAAACACTCAATTTGGAGAGGAGCATACTATGTCATGTGCAGTAATGACGCGAGCACAACGAGCTGCGCAGGATAAACCATTAAGGAAACTTAAGGTACCTGAAAGTACTCCAGTCATCTCGAAATCTGAAATTATGAGCGAACTAGCTAATGATCCGTCATTGGCCCATATACGAGAACTTGCAGAGAAGGGCAATCAGAAATGCAACAAAATACGGATCACCTTGCACTTTCTACTGGCTTGACGGTGTGTTGTATAGGAAGTTCGAATCCCCCACTCTCCAATATGGAGACGCCTGTCCTCAACTTGTAGTTCCTATTACATGTAAATACTGAGTTAATGTAATTAAAGTAGCTCATGAAACCATCCTGGGTGAACACCAAGGAGCACGGAAAACGTGGGATAAGGTTATGAGCGAATTCTTTTGGCCAGGGTGTCAGGCAGATAGTACCCGATATTGTCGTTCCTATTACACATGTCAATGGACGATTCCAAAGGCAAAGTGACCAAGGTACATGTACCACTGGGAGATATGCCCCTTATAGATATGCCATTTAAACGTGTGGCTGTGGACATTACAGGCCCCCTTCACCCCAAATCTGACAGAGGCCATCATTTCATATTGACCCTGAATGATTACGCGGCATCCAGAAGCCGTTGCTCTACCTACCAGTAGTATTGAAACTACTAGGGAAGTACATGTACATGTAGATGCCATGACTGATGTATTCACATGAGTCAGCTTCCTAACTAAAATTCTTTCCGATCAGGGATGACAGTTTACATCAGATTTCATGAAAGAAACGAGTAGGCTCTAAACAGATGACCACTACTCCATTACATCCTTCGTGTAACAGTTTGGTTGAATGCATGAACGGTGTACTTAAACTAATGTTGAATCAGCTTCGCTCAGAAAAGCTACGCAATTGGGATTGCTATCTTGGATCTCTCCTCTTTGCATATCATGAAACCCCTCATCACTCAAGCTTGAAATTTGCACCCTTCGAAGTTCTTTACAGTCGCACATCCATAGTCCGGTAGCTACATGTATCTTACGCGAACTTTGGACGGGTAAGGTTGAAAGTCCCAAAGTTAAAACTACACACCGACATGTTCTCAATCTCAGCGAGCGGAATTTGCACACGTTGGCAGATATGAACAAACACTACTAACAGTCGAGCACAAAGTTTCAATGGCGGTGACCTCGTAATACTACTCCTACACACTGACCAAAACAAACTATTACTATGGTCATAGGTCCTTTCCCTGTACTAGCCAAAGTCGGAAACGTTGATTACCGTATAGATCTTTGCGACAGTACAGTCAAGACCTTCCATGCTGACATGCGGAAGAGGTATGTGAGAAGGTTAGTCGAGCATGAAACAAAATGAAAAACAAATGAATGAAAACGTACTTGAACGCCTATGTGTGGGCGTCACTGCAACCGTACAAAAGCCACGAGAGTAGGAACAATGAAGATATGATTATAGTGTCATCATTGGAAGCTAAAAAAACAGCAGATGGTATCAAAATAAAGGCTAAGACAGCAGGCCAAAAAAAGAAGACAAAAAAAAAAGTTCAGTGTTTGTCCCTTCCTCTTCAGCCCAATAGAAAGTGCCATACACACAACTCAAGGTACATGTACATACGAGTACTTGTACATTGATACTCCAATGTACCCTTTCGCTGCATTTCTCCTTGAAGCACGGTTACAATTTTGAGTTTTGAACAATTCAAGAAAAAACACTGACATTAGACATTGTTATTCTAACATGAAACTTAACCTGAAACTAACCAATATGAAATGAAATTTGACATCCACAGTCATACATGTACATGCAAATTGGTACTTATTTAGAGTCAGGATTTGAAAAGTGGTAAATATAAAGTTGAAAAATAGTTGGATATTTTCAAAATTAAAAATAGCTTCATTTGGCTTCTCTTTAATCAGATATAAGTACATGTACATGATGTGAATTGGAATGCAGTGAGTATGGAACAAATAAATATCACTGTGCATATGTATGCATGCAGGTATTACAGTGACATAATACTTTCCTGAGACATGACGAAAATGGCCTGATAGAAACTCACCCCTTTACTGCCTTAATAAATTTCCCGCTCCATCAGTCAATCGTTTATCAGTACACCCCGTCAACCTGAATGCTGTCCTTTTGTGACCACCAGATGGTGACAAAGTGGAATGGCTGGGCACGGTGTATCTGCTGGCTCCCTCCCAAGACAGCACAATGGTGTCAGTAGACCAGCACAGATGCGTTCTCAACACAGTCCTGAAAAACAACAACAGAAAAACAACTTTAAACAACTGATTGTGGATGATTTACACACACATGTACATGTACCCTGTATTCAACCAAAAGGCTAATGTACTGTTATCCCCTTAGTTCTCGAGCAGCCCAACGTTTCAGTCAGGAAGTTTATTAAAGGAAATACCAATAATTTCCAACTACAAAACTTCACCAAAGTCATCAAATAAAGAACACACCCATTTATGATGAATATTCGTATATACCAAAGAAGGTGTGAGTGACCCGGTATGAATTAGAACATGTTTGTTTTCTTCGAGAATAAAGGGTGGAATGTACAGCTGTGGAATGGGCGGAGGAATGTGTAGTGGAAGTTTCAATGATGCATGTAGCATACCCTTGTGGGGGTGCACAGGGTATAGGAGATTCACTTCACATTGGTCTGACGCAGGCTATAGACACTATTTTAATTTTATAAAGATTTAAATCCTTGTACTTCCATTGTTGCTATCTGTTTCACCCGAATTTCATTCACAAATACACCGATACTAAGCATTATTTGTTATTTTATAGGCAAGTCAAAGACTTGGTTCAAACTGCAGTAGACCAGTTAGGTGCTGACAACCCTTCCTTGTTGGTCGTAAAAACAACACTGTCCAGTACCATCAACAAGCGACAGAAGTTGATTCATGTGGCTGATTCCAGCATGTACGGTTGGGCCATGGTTACGGAGTATGAGGGACATCAACTGGCTACATACCAAGATGATGACAAGATTACTCTTGCAGAAAATCAAGCCGCCAGAAAGATTAAGCAGAAGAGGGCAGCAGAGGCAGCAGTTAGGCAGGCTAAGAGGTTAAGAGCTCTTATGAACATCCTGCTTCTACTTAAGACCTAGGTGATGTCAAGATTACCCTTGCAGAAAATCAAGCCGCCAGAAAGATTAAGCAGAAAAAGGTAGCAGAGGCGGTAGTCAAGCAGGCTAAGAGGTTAAGAGCTCTTATGACCGTCCTGCTTCCACTTTTCATCCCTCTGAGCAGTCCAACATTACGGTGCTCAGGTCACCATGCCTCAAGTTTTGGAGGAGCGTGTTTCGTGTGAAGGAGCTTCTCTCATTGAACGGCCACCTGCTCCAAGCATAAAGTGGATGTGCAAGCTCAAACCAGTTGAGTCAAGTTCAATTCTGATGTTGAGTTGTATTCTGATAGTATTGATCAATCTGATGTTGTTGACAGTTACTATGCATATGAAGAAAACCTACAGTACCTAAAGTTTTACAATTAAAAAGTCGCAAAGTTTAATTCTAGATAAACTTAATCCAGGTTGTGAAACAGTAGATGCTTTTACTGTAGACTGGAAAAAAGAAAACAATTGGGTTGTACCCCCAATTGCCTTGACACCCATGTTATTCTAACATGAAACTAAACCTGAAACTAACCAATATGAAATGACATTTGACATCCACAGTCATACATGTACATGTACATGCAAACTGGTACTTATTTAGAGTCAGGATTTGAAAAGTGGTAAATATAAAGTTGAAAAATAGTTAAATATTTTCAAAATTAAAAATAGCTTCATTTGGCTTCTTTTTAATCAGATATAAGTACATGTACATGATGTGAATTGGAATGCGGTGAGTATGCAACAAACAAATATCACTGTGCACATGTATGCACGCATGTATTACAGTGACATAATACTTTCCTGAGACATGACGAAAATGGCCTGATAGAAACTCACCCCTTTACTGCCTTAATAAATTTCCTGCTCCATCAGTCAATCCTTCATCAGTACACCCTGTCAACCTGAATGCTGTCCTTTTGTGACCACCAGATGAGTGACAAAGTGGAATGGCTGGGCATGGTCTATCTGCTGGCTCCCTCCCAAGACAGCACAATGGTGTCAGTAGACCAGCACAGATGCGTTCTCAACACAGTCCTGAAAAACAACAACAGAAAAACAACTTTAAACAACTGATTGTGGATGATTTACACACACATGTACCTGTACACTGTATTCAACCAAAAGGCTAATATACTGGTATCTCCTTACTGCTCCAGAAACCCAACATTTCAGTCAGGAAGTTTATTAAAGGAAAAACCAGTTATTTCCAAATATAAAACTTCATCAAAGTCATCACAATAAAACACCCCTTCATGATGAATATGCATGTATTATATACCAAAGAAAGTAAAAATGTTCGTTTGAGTGACTGGGTAGGAATTAGAACATATTTGTTTTCATCAAGAATGAAGGGCGGAATGTACAGCTGTGGGATGGACGGAGGAATGTGTACTGGAATTGTTAGTGATGCATGTAGAATACCCATGCGGGGGGCACGCAGGGTATAGGAGATTCACTTCATGTTGGCAGGGATGTGATTGGAGGACTGTGAAAAAAACTGAAACTGTTAGCACAAAGCGCGAAGCCATTACGGCATTGGGTTTAAAGTTTAAAAGTTTAAAGTTTAGATGCTCTGTGGTGCATTCTAAGCCTCTCTGGGGCATGTTTTAAGCAAATATATTATGCCCCTTATGAAGTTATTTTGTATTGTAATTTTAGCAACTGTGGACAAATCAAACATTATTATTTCTAATTTCATTTAGTTTAAGGATCTCAGTCCACTGAGAAAATGTGAACTGTGCACATAAGTTCCACTAAAACAAAACAGGAGAAGCCTGCAGCCAACGGAGCATGCATGTCTTGCCATCATTCTCATGTGTGAGTAGTCAAACCATGTGTGTACGGTTTCCACAGCGGTGTGCATACGTACGACACTGGGCTCGATACGATCGCTGGGTTTCATATTTTACTCACATATAATGCATGCAAAATATCAGTTGGGCTAGGGGTCTTGGAAAAAGCACATAAACACAGACCCCTTTGATTATATATCTATATTTAACTCATTTAAGTAAAACGTGTAATTACCCAGCACCAGTTATTAAGGTGTTAACATCCATATTTTGGGCACAAAAAATGGCCGGAATTGATGATCCCATGGTCTTTTCACTCGTAAAGTTTACTCTAGAAGGCCTTAAACGATGGCTCTCTAAACCAATTGAAACGAAAAGGCCAGTACCTAGCTTCAGTTCTGAAGGAAATCGTAGATTCTTACTTGTATAATGCAAACAAAGAGGCACATCTTATGACCTTGAGGTCAGTTACCATGTGTCTTTTGGCATACACTATTTTTACAATTTAGTGAACTTGCTCAAATCAAGATTTCTCACGTTTCTGTGGTGGTCAAACTTTGTCAAGTCTAGGGTTCTCTCAGGTTTCCATACCATGCACTTTCTCACAAACCTTGAGTGTTCCTACTACATGTAGTTCAACATAGTCCCGACATGATATTTAAATCGTTGTATTTTCTGTGTAAAGTGGCCCCAGCGGTTGTTCATGGTCATAGTCATAAATTAACCATATCCTCATTAATTTTAATCTGCTACAATGGGTTCTAGTCCATCAGTTCATACCAGACATAAACCTATTCTTGTACTCTACCATTATGTGACATACTTCGCCGTGGCATACGTGACAATCTGCCTCTCTCTAGCAGGAGTTTGTTCTGTCAGAACGTAAGTTCGCTTTTGTCCTAAACGTTTTGCAACTTTTATCATTTATTTATCATTATGCACAGCTATGGCCTGTTAGCATTGACAGATTTGTTGTAGTATGTGTGGGGCAAGTATGGGCTCCAAGTCAGTTCAAAACTTAATCATTTGGACTGATTTTATTTGTCGCATTGTCATGAAAGTTTTGTGGAAAGTTTGGCAACTTGACTTGTACACATGCATGAAGCATAACGACTGTTTCATGTTTGGACTCAATGACTATTACATATACTGAATTGTTTCATTGTGTGGTCTTTACAGAGCTGAACTCTGTAGAGAGAGCAGGTTGCACCATGCCCTTTTATCCTTTAGCCTATCCTTTAATTATCCTTTTATCCTTAAATTATCCCTTTGCCCCTTGGCTCTGCCATATCTTATGACTTACCTTTTATTCTTGCAATTATCACACTCACACCATAAGCTTTTTTTTCATTACTGGTCAATCAATCCATATCACTGTCAACTCCATTTATTACTATCCGCAATTGTGTAAATTTTCTCAATCTCAATAATTCCACAGTCATAAATTTCTCAACTTGATTTAAACTTGATAACAAGCCACACTCGTATTCAAGTATAAGGGAAGTTATCTTTGAGGCTTTAGCCCTGTTTGTAACAGATATTAAGAGTTTTGGCTTGCATTGCCTCCAATCCAGGGGAGCAACTGCCGCTGCCAAAGCGCAAGTGCCAGACAGATTGTTTAAAAGGCACAGAGTTGGAGTCAGAGTTGGTGAAGGACGGGTATGTTGAGGATCCTTTGGAAGATTTATTATCGATCTCTAAAGCTGTTGGTTTGTAAGGGTAGTTCTATAACAGACCCAAAAATGAGAAGTCTTGCACAGGCTCACAATTTCCTTCTGGAAGGACCAGTCAATCCCTGTTTATTCTCCTCCTTTTCGTCATCCTCCTTCCACACACACTCCTGACCATTTTTTCTCCGCGCCTCTTCCAGTCCCAATCTTATACATTGTAAAACATTGAATCCACTAATGCCGGGTAGATGTAACTAAAAATAGCACGCTGGCACCATAGACTCGGCCTCAGCCGCTGGTATTATACAATTCCATATCACTACAGTTCTTTTGCACGAGGGAAGAGCTGTCTGGGGTGTAACTATATTGCATGAAGCAGACCTATGTTTCCCATCCTTACATCAGGGTGAGTTTTTCGTAGCTGGTGAGTGGCGGTGCCACTCAATGCAAAGACAAGGAAGTAATCTGTTAAATGTATTGTCAAAGTACCAGTATACATGTGTTATGGTTTTAATTTCAAAACCTGTTATTCTTATGCATGCTACAGATGGCGACTGGACATATCAATTTCACACCAACAAATAGACTGACATGCCATGATAAAAAGTCACTTGTCTTTGAGAAAGTTTGCTGGAAATGAAAGGACATCTGACCTTCAGTTTACACACATATACATGTAGATGTTTAAATTTCACTACCAGAGCTCACCTGCATGTTTTCTTTAAAGACTTTAGCAGCACTGGCCTGAACAATGCAACAGACCAGAACAAAACACTGTCCAAGCAGTGTCTGTTCCCTGCCTAGATATATTACGTTGCTGTTGTAAGCAGGTCAGAACTAAATCTGAATCAGGAGGGTCACTGGACTTGTCACAGTTTGCAAGTAAACCACAACTTTTGGAAGAAGTGAAACCCATGAATGCTACAAAGCAGGGTTGGCTACTTATTTGATTCAAATAATAATAATAATTTTAGACTTTTTTAAAACTTAAATCAGATTTTTTTCTTTTACGTACAAATTTTGGTAGGTCTCAACAATTTCAGAAATACTACCACACACCCTGAAAAACCCATCAACAAGGAGCTTTCAGGTTTTTATACCAATTACCTGATAACAATAGTTAAGTATTTAGAAATTTCCAGAAAAAAAACTCTCAAAAATTAGTAACGATATGCATCTTTGACACAAAAAAACCTGCTGCATATGATGTCACCCTTCAGGAAATTGCCGTTATGTACTTTACAATTAACATTTTCTCAGGAAAAGTGCTATTAGTACAAGTCATAGCATGGAAAATCCCCAGCAGTAAGTTCAAATTTCCTGGAAATCCCAGGATCAGTACCCAGTATCTAAGTACATGTACACTACTGTAAAGACAACCCATGTCAGGCAGAAACAGAAATAATCCCATTGGGTGCCACTTTGAGAAAACAGCATCAAAAACAGCAAGACATATGTACGTTGTTAAACCTTTGGACATGGGTTGCAGGGATTGGTGAAATGAATCCTTCTGGGAGATGACATATGGTCTCGCCATGATCAGACATGATCACTGGAAACTCCAGAGTGCATGGAAAATGTTAAATCTGTCACCCAGTGACAAACCTTCCTCTACTTTATGATCCTTTTGGGAAGATACATGTATCTTAAAATCTCGAGGTATTAAAAATATCAATATTCCCACTTTCTAGGCCCATTTAGGACTAAATTCAGCTCAAAATGGAAGATGAAATGGAATCAGACACCTGATGGGACCAACCGATATCCCATAATAACCCTCTGAATAATAATGATCAACACTAGACAGATTAATCAGTCAAGTTCAGAATAAATCACAACTTCAAACTAAAAACCATAAATGACCAAAACATATCAGACAGTGATGTCTACACGAACAAAGACCTCCACAAAACTCCCAACCTACATGTACATGAATGTCACTTTATCCAGAGTCAAAAAACCAAGAGGCAAGCTACCACACTAGTCATCCTCAATTCCCCAGATGTCAAACTTGCTAAAGTTAATCTGATCAGAAAAAGCCAAATCTCTAAATAGTCTTATTGGTAATTTTGTGAGAAGCGTGTCCAAGAATGACCAAGGGGGTATTACCGCTAGATGTCATACTCCAGCCCAGGCAAGAAATCTAAAAGCCATGTGGCAACATAACAAATGGGCCTCAACTACCAACTTTGCTAAATCAAAAAACCCAAAGTAAGGTTGTTGTCACTGGAATCCCAATGGAATACCAGAAGCCTCCAAGAAACGAAGAGTTTGGAGGTTAAACGCCTGCTGTGCAGAACATACAACCAACTGGAAAAAGTGTCTGTCTGCCTAATTTTCAGTTCACCCACCCTACGGTACCTGGCACGTTCCAACTGGGATATGAAAACTTCTGAGTTAGCCCACCATTTCACCTGTAAAATGAAGCTTCAAATGCCAACAACTTGGTCATATTGCTAGTAATTGACGCAGTCCAACGAGGTGTGTCTGATGCGGGAGATGCCATTCGTATGAGCAATGTTGACAAAAACATCAGATTAAAGGCTGCAAATGTGGGGAACAACACTTAAAGTCCATTGGCTCACTGTGGGTGCAAAACTATCTAACAGGAAAGAGGAATACAAAACATCAGAGTATCATACAATGTATATGCTTCATATAATCCCAAATCACAACACCTGCCAAACAACAAAAGGATGCCACTACCCAAACTGAAGATAGGACAGCTGCGCAAATGGATCCCGACACCAGTGCCTCTGTAGTGAGCTAAACATCTAGGAACTACTCACTTCACCAGAGTAATGCAAATCTGAGATACTATCAATGATAAATGACCAGAGAACAGCTGCAAAAATCTGAAACTGATCACCTCCAAACTAGACCTGAGGAATCTAGACAACATAAAAAAAGACACAGAAGAGCATCACAGTCACCAACTGGTGCAAGGAAAACAGAATATGCTGAAATCACACCAAACGAAGATGGGAGCACAAGCAACTACATACATGTACATGTAGTCTACCTAGCAAATTGCAAGTCATTCCCCTAAGGCAATCCAAACACATCATCATGAATATTTACCTCATTATCACAAGTTGAATTATTTTACAATGGAATGTATTTGCCATTGCTATGAAAACTACTAAAGCTGCTAAAAAATAAGAATTGGAAAGATTTTGCAATAATATAATCCCAAGACTAACACAAAAGTTATCAGAAACAAGATCAAATGGATTGATCCTATCCAAACATGGGCATCACAAGAGCTTTCTCTGGGAAACTGCTCTTTTTTCAAGAAAAAAGGAAGGCAGCGATCACCTTGCCCCCCTCTGCGACCCAAATGCCCAGACTTGATGTTGTCGATGTCGGAAGGATTTAAAGCAAATTCAGTGGGATGCATCTGCATTGACTGAACTCTGTTTTCGAGCTCAATGCAGAAACTGATTTTGGTAGTTCTTTTGTTCAAAAGAAGTTATCCAAAAACTAATTGTTAAAATGTTGATGTGACATTAAAAATTACATGCGATTTAATTTTCATATAAACAGATGCTAACATACTGGAAGATCCTTCAAAGATGCTTCTGTTATTTCACAGGCTAATTCCCTAGGCACCCCAGGTGTCATGTAACTACTAATTAATTGCCTCTGTCGCTAATACGAATAATTCAACAGTGTACTTTGACATTAAGACTTAAATGTATTTGTAAAATGAAATCACTTTTAAAATTACAGTTACATGTATCAAGTAGAAAGTTTGCTTATTTCTCTTCACAAAAACATTGGGTTGCGTTTAGTTCAAAATTTGCCAAGTGTGTATCTTGAATTGTGAACATTAGATTCCCTATCATACATGTACATTATCTTTTGGAATCCTCCAATGACCAACACTGATTGACAAGGAGCTCCATAGCAAGCTTCACGTTCAGTTTTATACATGTAGCTATAAGCTACACAATGTAACAAAATTTACTCTGTTGTGAGCAAGAGTTCCAATGAAACACATAAATGAGGTTAATATCACACAAGCAGTTTTTACTTCCTGAGTCTCTCATCTTTATGGCTCCCCAGTTTAACCACTTTACATCTCTACCCCCGTCTCCTTTATCCTATCCTTCACTGCCTCTCCTTTTCACCTACCTACCCAAAAAGTGTAACGTTTTACAATGTACAACAACTCAAAAGTTACCTGTTGCAATGACCCTGTGACCCCCTGCCAGCCTGCCTCGATACATGGTTATTTTTATACCTTTTTAGCGCTGCCATGCACTGGACAAGTATACACACAAAACAACTGCCCTAAAATTTAATGACGAAATAAAATAATGATTTTCTTCTGTAAGCATTCATCCTAAATATTGTCATTTTTGATGATTTTTCAAGTTACAGGAGTTGGAATTCCATGTAATTTAAATCAACTTCCAAGTCGTCCCAAACATGCCGGATATTGAGTTACATGTACATGTACCATATCATAGTTTTTATATTACACAACATGTATTACCTCTTGCCTGACATGCTATGCCATAGAGAGCATTTTATGGATGTTTTGGTCAATAAATAAAGAGAAAAACTCTTGTGGCATTTATTTCAGACATTTTGTAATTTCGAATAATTTTTCAAGTACTGCATGTTTGAACTACTTTTACTCCTCCGGGTTGACCCATACACGTGCAGAAATCGAGTGAAGAGTTGGTTGATTACTAACTCCGGCCTGGCATATTATTCCAATTAGGATGATTTACGGTTGTCAGGGCGGGTAAATAATGAAACAAAATAACATGCACCTGATACATACATGTAAGCAGTAATTAAAGAAATTCTTTGCCATTTTCATATGTTTTCGAGTAAAATCATGTGAATACTGTTGCAGGTGCAGTTGATTATACATGTACATGTACCTCCGTTCTGACACGCTATACAAATGAGGATATTTTGTAATGGTTATTGTTAATGAACAATAAAATAACTTCTTTCTGTACATGTACCTCCGACTACCTCTGGCTACCTCCGATTTTTACCAACACCCTGTTTTTACAGTGGTGCATAACATCAGTGTAGTGCTATATATATACTCATTTGAATGACATTTTTTGCTAAGGTAGGTCTTCTATGACGTTTTGTCTGTAAGGGCAGCATGGGTAAAAAAGCCAGTCTAAGTAATCAGAAATAAAGGAGGGCACCTTAAATATTAGACTGGTTACATTTCAAATCATGGAAATGTAGTCAAATAGGCCCAGGCTACATTAGCTGTTTAACCAAGACACTTGTAAGGTTACACATTGAAAATAAACAAACGTTGCCATGATTGGTTGGTTTGGTTTTTCTTCCAATTAATGCATTTTGTATGGGTAGTCTTTAGCTCAGCCTCAGGTTGGATGTTGTCTTCATTTACCATTTACACTACTTCCAGAACTGTAAGGTTTATACAAATCTTGCAGTTCTTGATGAAAGTACCTATACATGTATAACACCCCTATTTTGTCGTCACACAAAACTGTCCTTTTTTGATTGAATATTGCTCTGTCCCAAAAAGCTATTCCAGCTCTTAATCAATTTGAGGCAAAATAAATTGCAGCTTCAAATAATTTATCCCCATGGGCCATTGGAGGATCCTTGCCACTAAGTGGGTCAGTAGTGGTCACTCACGGTTGTTTGCACAGTGATTTAATGCCTTGAACTAGTTACTGGTGTGACCTTAAGATGTTAGTAGCTCTGGAGAGAACTCCTGGTCGCTTTTGCTTGAGTAGCCGTGTCGTTTGGTTGGCGAAGAGAAAAATCTGTCTGGTTTTGTAAAAGCAACCCTCCTCTACCTTGTTCAGTGCCACCACCTGTCAGCCGCAGCTTAGTTCAATGCCTCTTTTGTTGCTTTGAAAAAGCATTTTGATGCACTTTATGTCAGTAGTCCACTTTGCTGATACTCGAGTAATCAACAGCGATCCGGTATTTCATGTACTCAATTGCCAATTTTAAGAAGCTGGAAGGGAATTTCTCCCCTTTTTTCCCTTAATGGTTTTTTTTTGGGGGGGGGGATTTCGCCCTCCTCAGAAGTGGCAAAATCACCGACTTTGGTGGATGTTGGTGCCAATTTCATTCAGGGACCTCAAAATTGACCTCAGTTTTTAAGTCACTGTATTATTATTAATGACGCTTCGGGGAATGTGCCGAAAGGAAATGCCTGACCCCTCCCTTCGATTGGGGGAAGCACTAGATTATTAAGGGCCAAATTAAGAAAAGCCATTTGGTACTCACCAATTTCTGTCGTTTGACATAAATAGTTGTTAGTGGTTTTTGAAAATGCTTATGTCAGGAAATGGAAAAGTGTATAATTTGTGTGGGTTTAATATCTTACATTTCTTATTCTGCTTCCCACGTTCCCGGGATACTTTCTAACCTTATACAACCCAAACGGAACTATCTGTGGTATGCAATGGTGGAGGTCATGATGTTTACCTCACTTCCTAACCCAGTCCATTGTTTTAGGGGAACTTTCCCACAGTCCTGACCAAGTATTTTTAGAAACAGAATGCCAGTTTTCATTCTTTGGGAGATTCATTAAACTGGAGGTTGCAGGTTGTTGGACCCTGGGAGAAAATCTGCTGATCCTGCTGATTAGCAGAGTTACACAATGAACCTTCAAAGATTTGGCCAATGGGGAAGCTTATGCAAATCAAACTTTGAGGAAGGGTTGGTCAAGCTTGCAAGTGACCAATCATAGTCTTGGTGGAAATGTCCATCAAGAGACTACAACAGGCATTTAAGGGCCTATTTCGGGGTCAGAATTCAGTCTGCACCACCACCCAGCAGACCACTGGTCAACAGCCCGACACTCGAGTCTACACATCAGCCATATGGGGTGAGTTGCTGTCCTTAGTAATCTACCTGTGTGTAACTTCATTTTTAAATTTATTTTGATTACTTAGTGTTATAGACTGTGTTACTTCTGATGTTGATGGACTTGTATTGATAGCTTGTTTTTATGATCAATCACAATCATGGCATTCACATGAAGTTATTTTACAGTGTACTCTTCTCTCCATTTGTTCTGATTACCCCCTTGTTTGGCACACTTGATTCAACAACGTCCTAGTTTGTAATTAAGGATGATGTTTGTACACATTGTAAGGATGAATTTCTGTTCTATTATATAGCTCAAGTGGCATCTGTGTTGAATTGTGTTGAGGCAGATGTAGCTAGTAGTAGGAGAGAAGCCAAGTTAGCATATCCAGGTTAGCTCCGGAATTATATTGTATATTTATATTCCAAGCAGTTTCACACTCTGACTTTTAAAACTGTTTTTACATGATTTTGTATGCAAGATTGGAAAGTTAGTATGTGCTCACCAACACAGCTTAAGAGGTTTTATTTGTGCGCTAAGTCATTTTATGATGTGTTGTGTAAAGACTACCCAAGAAAGTGTTATGTAATTGATCGCATTCCTTCAGAAACAGCTGTGTTTTGGTTATAACAAGAACTCAAGACTATACACTCCAACCACTGTGTATATGACCCATGACTTTTTACTACCAGTGTGTGTGCACAGTATTTGCACCATGCAGGTTGTGTGTAGTAAGTGTTGTATTATCTACTGTACATGTAAGTAATTGTGTTATTTTCCTAATATTACAGGGGTCCGTCCGTCCGTCGGCCTGTCGACCCATATACCATCCAATCAGTCTGTTAACCCTATTTTAGTGAGGAGAGCTTCAATAAAGATTCCGTCAGTTGTAGAGTAAACAACAGAGACAGTGTCGTCGTCCATTAATCGCGGTCGTATCAATGAGAACCTTGCGCTTGCGGCGCAGAAACCTATCCGGCAGCCGGGCCGGATAATACGACACTTATTAGTTGACTGATATTCCAGCAAGCCAGTGCAGGCCCAAGTCAGGCCGCACTTTAAGGAAATTGCTAACCAATCACAGCGCTTGATATTGATGACTTAGGATGGTTGGCCCAAACGATATTGTATACTGGACTGGATCCTTGCTAATTTGTTCATGAGAATTAGGTAATTTTGTATTCTGTAATTTGTAATTGCATATTGAAGGTTTTGTACTCACAGGTACATTCCAAAAATGATTTACCACTCTATCTGCTCTGGGTGGAAACAAATGCTGATAATTGCTTTTTCACACATTTTGCTGATAGCTTTATACATTTTGCTGATATGAGTTGCTTCGCGTCACCAGCTTTGGGCGAGAACAATCTCTGTAAGACCGAGCCGTAGCTCTAGAAGCCCGTTTCTGAACCAGTGCGCAAAGCTTTTTCGAAAATGGAACCTGTCTGCCAGGCTCTGGCACAAATGGCTTCCAATCAGGGCATACAGCACTCACCATGGGGTAGTCTGGTTCCCGGACCAAGAAACTCTGCCTATTCCCTGTGTCGATGAGGAATCTTTGGACAGGGAACCAGAGTAACCATGGTGACGAGTTGGCCCCAGCTCTATGATCCAGTGTGGCTCATTGTGTCCTCCACATGTACTGTACAGGGCATGCAGTGTACAATCATGTACTGTATATGGTACCAATTGAAAAGCTCTGCGCTCTAAGTTTCGCCGTACTTGGCCCGGCGCGGCGGGTCATGGTGGTACACCATACAGTTGGTCTCTGATGCAGTGCATGTAAGTAACTACATGTAAGACTTAATTTACACAGATGATTAAAATTCATTCTGGGGACATCATAACGAATTATTGGTCAAGTACAGGAAGTCGTGGCAGAAACATGCCGCCATGTGTCAACGCAAATTTGTTTCTTTCATGTGGTGTATTTTGTCGTGTGATGTAACAACCATCGACTTCATGGTGAATATTTGTGAAAGCTGCCAATTACTCTACTTAGCAGTTGCGTTACAAGGAGGCTGCTTTTTCTTCTTTTTTGACTCTACAGAATTTTGTCTTTTAAGATTGGACTTGTCCAGACCATGGAGGAGGAACCTCATTTTCGGTGAAACTGTGTCATTAATGCAAACTGTGTTAGCCTACCACATGTATTAAGCTTGGTAAGCAAAGTGCTAAGTCATGTCAATTTGCAGCTATGACGCCTCTTTTTCAAATATGGAAATTGATCTGTTGTACAACAAATTAATCCGCCCCGAGTGGAAACAAAAGATGGCCTGCTTTTCAATGGCCTTGCAGGCCCTCCGCCGTGTCAGCGCACAGATTTATGTGCACTTGGCGTGAAGAGCGCTGAGCTAGATGCGCAATGCATTTACATTGGAATTTATAGTATTTGTGCTCGAGCCAGGCGCGTGCATGAGTTCATTTTGAAAACCGGGCCCAAGCTGTCTCTCCTTAAGCATTGAAGGTGCACTTCTGCACGAGGGGGATACCCAAAGTCAGAAAAAGAGGAGTAGGCCATACTTGTGGCAAAAAAACTTGGACTAGTGACTTGTAAGTCATTCAAATATTGTGTACACAAGAAAACAGATTTACTTATACGAAATTCACTTTTTAGGGTCAATTTTTGCTCTAGGACAGATTTAAAAAGGGGCCAAATTTATTTTGGGGGGACATGCTCCTTTCGAAAAAGCGAGCCACGGCACTTGGCAGAAACAGGTCCCAAAAGTAAGGGTTTTCTTTTCCAAAAATAATGCTGAATTTGAGTTCATATGGCATAGATGTCTGTGATAGGATCCAAGTAAGCATACAACGGCCAGGTTTCTCATTATCTTTCAGTGGTGGGGTTCTTTTTTAAGGTCACTTTGCACTGTGACCCCAAGAATCTTGAGCGTGTTCACGAATTCCAGGACATGATCATCGAGAATTACATGTATGAATGGAGGTTAGAGGTTCCGCATAAACGTACAAGTAACTTCCCTTGTGTAGCATTTTGCTGAGAGTTAAGTTGTCATCAGAGGATCATTTCAGTAGATTTGAAACTGTATTTGTATTAAATACAACAACCATCACAAAATTCGCTCTGCATTCCACAATCGTCAAGTCATCCACATACTTAAATGTATATGCATTAATTCCAACGGGTGGCTTTGCATCATTGATCATGGAGAGGAATACAGCTGGTCCTAATATTGTACCTTGAGGAACCCAAGCATGAACCGATGAATATTTGTCACAGTGGGTCCCAGAGATAAAATGGTAGGGATTGGGTTTAGTCACAAGTATTCACAACTGTACACAATCCATCATTTGGTAGCAAGGCAACAGTGCTCATCCCGTATAAAGCCGAGTGTAAATGTACATGCCAATACTACTTAACCCCGCCCCTTAAAAGCGACTGGATAACTCGGCTGATACACTTACCCCTGGTTAGCTAAAAGTTGTGCAGTATGTGTATCGCATCATGCACGGCCACACCCATTTTCCACCGGTGGAAAAGTGCGGGGCTCACACCAAAAGAATATACGCACTAACAGACATCCCCGGCACTCCGCAAATACTATTTATAACCATTCTACAGTGACATAATAAACAAGGGATGAGCGCTTACAGTTGGGTCATCACATTAAGTTTGTAAAGTAAGAGTTTATGATTAAGCTGGTCAAAAGCCTTTGAGATGACTGTGTAAATCACGTCCAGTTGTTCACCCTGATCAACAGCATGGTAGGCATCCTGTAACAAGGCAGTCAAATTGGTGGAACAGTCCTTGACAGGACAAAACCATACTGTTGCTCAGCAATCACAGGCTGTACATGGTGCCCACATCTGCTGCACAGAATCTTCTCAAAGAATTTAGAAACCAGAGGAATCAAAGACACTGGCCTTTAACCACTTCATGCCAGGGCATTTTTCAGTGTTGATGATGCTGGGCTGGCATGACCATCATTTTTTCCATTTTCAAAATCCTTCAAAAATTTATCATTTCATTTAACGGTCGTTTATAGCTGCACTAAGTAATCTTTAGCCACTACTCTAAGTTGACAGATGACCTTCATTGACGCCCGAGTATTTCAGCCAGGCCTGAAGCCTTTTAAACAGAGCCCAGATTGTGCGGTGTTGTATAACTGTCTTTTGTTCACAAACCTGGCTCAGTGCACTGCTGACCTCTTTTCAATAGGGGCCAGATTAGCGTGCAGCGGTGCTGTGTGGCTCATCACTGCGGTGGTGGAGCACTTTTGTCCCCGGTGGTAATCCGCTCACTCTCAATGCCCCAAACCCTGGAATACGATTTCAAAACAAGGCTGGATTATCACCACTTTTGAGAGTGAAAAATGTTGGTAATGCCCAGCAGCCTGGTCTTTTGTTCGGAGTACGGTCTTTTGTTACAGGGCCCAGTTTCCTTTGTCCGAGTTCGCAGACCCCGGCCACGCATATAAACCATACGTCTCCGATTCCGGAGTCCCCGGCAGGAAGTGGTTAATTAAAAATGTTCTTCGACTTGTGTATTGTCACAATGTGTGCAGTAGCCTGGATTATGGGAGCTTCACAACCTTCTAGCATTTAACACCAACAGACTGAGAAATTGGTCATGTGCATAAAGCAACAACAAAAACTGTAGCAGCATATAAGGGTTTAAGGGTTTGAACAAATTTTAAGATACTGTACATGTATTTCTTTGAAACAAACTTCATTTAAGACAAAAAGAAGTTTATACAGAACATGGTGTATAGTAGAATATAGACATGTAGTTCATGATCCGGAACTGCTGCATGTTACAATTTCAAACTTTCATCAAAATGCAGCAAATTACCTGAAGTATATCCAAATGCCTAAATATTGAATGCTTATATTATTAGTAAGTGCATCTGGGCCCCTGTATACCACAAGGCAAAAGGTATGGCCAATATATACATGTACATGGACACAGATGCACTACATTATTCTTTTTTCCTTGAGTGCGAGCATGACATCGAATCTTAAAGCAAACCTGACACTCAGTAAAGCTAGAAACAAAAAGGCTGAAGCCTTTTTAAAATAAGCCTATTTTTAAATAAATGTACTTAACGTGTCAAGACCAAGGCTCAGTCC
Organism: Acanthaster planci; assembly: GCF_054643075.1. NCBI lineage: Eukaryota > Metazoa > Echinodermata > Asteroidea > Valvatida > Acanthasteridae > Acanthaster > Acanthaster planci. The sequence goes on from NC_141779.1 coordinate 543,420, forward strand.
TATAAAAATCTAGAATGGGCTCTTATACTCCTGTTTTCATAATTTTTAGTTTTTCAGAGTACATGTCAATCAGTGTACTCAGCATTTGTTTTACACGGATGTTGCTTTATCATTAATTTTCCAGAATTCCTGTTTTCAAGATTATATTTGTCCAGACCGTGGAGGAAGAATCGCAGCAAGGAAGAATGCATATGGACAGCCAATTCAGTGGTAAGTTTAGGATTTTTTTATCTTCATTAATGAACTTTGTTAACAAGGGGGCCTAACTTTACTGTTCAAAAGTTCAGTGATGACGAACCAAGTGGTTTTTAAAGTAGAGGTAATTTTCTACCATTAGACCCTAGCTTAAAATAGTGTAATTTTGCTTCACGATAGCCACTAAAATGCTCAATACTGGTGTCATGTACAGAGTCCACATGTTTATCCCTTTCTTTTAAATATTGGAGAGAAGGCCTGTGTTGGAAGTTGCAGTAACATTCATTTGCCAAAGTTCTTAATTTTTCATGTTTATTTTAAATCTTGCAGAGGATACTTCATCAAGCATAAAGGCCATGCATGGCGTCAGTTCCTGTAAAGAATATCTGTTGTCCCGTGGAAAACACTGCATTTGCAGAGGATTTGTCTTCAACATTTGTGGAGCAATACTATCTAAGTTTCGGTTTTTGTTTTGATCCACCCTGTTTATACAAACTTAAGTACTGTCAAATTGTCGTTTCCTTGCCATGACTGGGTCACATGTATTTAACAAATACTTGGAAATGCAGGTATATATCACCTTTTCACTTGTAAGAAAATATTGTGTCTTGTTATTTCCTACATGTATGCAAACGGTTTTCAATGGAATGTAAGAAAAGTGTATAAGTCAGTTTTGCTAATTTTCTGAATGTGTGATATTAAATAGGTGGTTATTCCTCAATCACTTCTTTGACCACATAAAAATCAACTGAACTGTAACATTCTTTCCTATCAGTAAGCTTAGTAGGAGCCTGCACTTCCAACCTTAATTTTAAAGTGTATTTGGGAAAGTTTCCAGCAGCATTAATATGTTGGCTTTTGTTTTTGGACTTGTCTCTATAAAAAAATATTTAAAGAGGTTAGATTTTTGTTTGCCATTGTTTAAATATACAACCAATTGTCCAAACCCAAAAGGCAAACTCTCCTCTTGGTACCTAAGACAATTTGATTGCATTGTTTGTTTCTTGAGAATGAAATTGAAAAATAAAATGTGTCAGAAACCATATCCTTATGTACCTCTTGATCTGTTTTGTGAGTCTGTCTGCAAAATTTTAACAGTTTCTTTACAGTGTCGTTTTTTTGGGTTTATCATAATTTTCTTTTGTCTCTAGCGCGTGAAGTTTCTGAGCAGTGCTAATAGATTCTCCATTATCCACCTCACGTTTAGCTTTTGGTGACTGATACCAGTCTACTTTCGCCATTGTCCTCATAAAGTGGTGAATATGGGTTGTGTCCCCTGAATGCATGTGCACAGGACCCCATAGAGTATGTTTTGGATGCATGAAAAAGAGGTCTGAAACAAGCGAATATATTAACAGGGAAACAAGTTTGAGGGGAATTTTTCTTACATCATGAGAATCTATAAATTTCTGTTGTTTATTCTCCCAAAGATGATTGATCTGGCATGTCCTCATAAGGCTTACTGCATGCCAGCAGTGTGGATTGTCCCCACAGCTGTGCCAATGCCGGTATGGGTGTACTGTAGTTGAACTTACATGTAGTTTGCAATAAATGTGTATGTACTCAAAAGATAAATCATCTGAGATTTTTACATTCAGAAGGAAAAATAGTTGTGACAAACATTACACAATAGTGGACAGGCATTTGCAATTCATAAAATCAAATCTTAGTTTTGTCGTCTGGTAGAAAAAAAATATGATGCAAACTACTGGTATAGAACTTATCTCAGAAAAACTTTATTTTGATAAACATGTACATGCATATATTTTGAGGATATATCATGATATATGAAGTTATCTGCTCAAGGAATGGCACAATCAGCCTGTTTCATGCTTGTCACTCTGTGGATAGACACAGTGACGTTCGTTATTCCTTAATTAGCTCTCCTTAAATTCCTACAGGTTTAACTTAACGTAATAAAAGGCCATAGATTTTGACACATTTCTCCAATGTTATACATGTACCTGTTTTACCCATGTTTTAACAGATGAATTGCTTTTCTCCATGAGAGTGGTACCGGTGTTTTAAATAACCTGAAAAACATGAGTTGACATAGTTACAGTACATGTATACATGTCCCACTGGAACCCTGAAATACATGTAAGCTGGGCATTTTCATCAAAATCCTATTAAACTGTGTAAACTATATCTTTACAGTTACAAAGTTATAATACTGTATCAATATAATTGTTGAAGTTCATTTCTTACAATTATTCTCAAGGCTGTTAAAGAAAGATATGATTCCGGTTATGTGCAAATGTGTTTTTTAGTGTAGACAGACCCTCTTAAAAATCAGTGGTCTTCTTATTCAACCAACTGTTTGACAAAAATGTCCACTTTTCTTACCCCGTATAAGGAATTAAGAAAAATTTAAAAATAGTGATGGGTGAATTAAGTGTGTGCAACACTTACATGTACATGTAGTCGATTGATTACAAGGCAGGTGAATTCAGGCTTGAATGCTCTTACAATGTACATACATGTACATGTTCCTTCCACTTAATGGTGGGGGTTGGAAGTACTGGTAAATCTGGTAAAATTGGCAAAACTGTCAATCTACACTTCAAATTTGTCCTAAAATCAATGTGTTACTACAATGGTGTACCAAATGTACATGTAGTATTGTAAATCAGATTTTATACGAACTTTGTAACGAAAAGGCCGAGTTGAATCTTTGATGATGTATGCATGTGGTTTGTGCATGCAACATCTGGGGCGTCTCTTCAAAACTCGAGTGCCCAGGTCATTTCAGAGGCTCAATTCTGTTGATCAAACCTACAATTCACTGTTCCAATTACCGGTAAGTATTATATCAATGGAAAGCTTATATCCCAACCATCCTTAAACCACTTATGCCAAGGCCACTGGACTGGGATGGAGCAAATGTCAGTGTGCTCTGATTGAACTAAGTGAACTCTTTGGGGGGAGGCCCTGCTGATTTTTTGTCAATTTCAATCACAAAAAAGACTGCCCCTCATTATCAGGTTGTGAAAACTGCACATCTCGGGAGCCCAACACCACATTTCTTGGATGGTGCTTGGAGCAAACAGCAGATTCACCTTTCAAGAACCTTGAGTGCTTCTACTCACTGAGTACAATACCAATATTTTATCCAAATTCTCGCATTTTAGCTATTAAGCTGTCCTACATGTACATGCAGTGGTTGTTCATGGTCTTGATCATAAGTGAACAGTATTCTCATTAATACGAGTCTTAATCCATGGGTTTTAGACTACTATTTTGTGCCAGTCACGAGCCTAACTTTGTACACTCATGTGACGCACTGTGCAGTACTTCACTGTGGTGGAGGTGACAATCTGCCTCTCTCTAGCAGGACTTTGTTCTGTTGGAAGATAAAGTTCATGTTTGTCTAAAGCTTTTGGCACTTTTTATTTTTCGTTCATTGTTACATGTATGTTCAGTTTTGGCATGTTTATAGTGACAGATATACTGCTAGTCCATACATATATACATGTATGTGTAGTTTATGTGAGCCAAGTGTGGGCTCCAACTTACAATAGGTCAAAAACTTGTGATCAGGAGTGCTTTTCTTTATCGTGTTGTTGTGAAAGTTTTGTGGAAAGTTTTAGCATGTTGCCTGCACATGTAAAAAAAACGCAAACTCTGTTTCATGTTTAGGCTTGATGAGTATAACAAGTCTATGAATTGTTTCATTGTGTATTCTTTACACAGGTGACCTCTGTAGAGAGAGCAGCTTGCACAGTGCCCATGTCTTGTGCTTTTATCCGTTTTATCCACACCCGATTTTTTTCCCCTTCTGCCCATATTTTACAAATTTAGAATGTAATTTCTAGACCATACATACGTGTAATGTACATGTACCAGTACGTCACTAGGTAAGCTTATTTGTTACTGCTCAATCAATTTATTACAAACCTGAACCAGCCAGTGCTTTATCATCAATCCATTTAAGTGTTGACTCCACTTACTAAGGTCTACCACTGTGTAATTTTACCACTTTTTTCTCAATATTGGAACAGTTTTTCAAAATTGCAGTTTCTCAGCTAGATCTCAAAAAGCAGTAAATTAATTCTAATCTACAATGAGGATAATTTCTTTTAACTCATTGGTTTTTATTGGGATTGTAACTTTAATTGTAGAGAGGTCAGTCCCTAACTTAAAACTTAGGCACACCCACCATCTCATAAAAAAACCCTGACATCAGCAAAAACCCTGCTGAACGCCACCTTTCTGCAGGGTATAATCCTACCAAACACCATAATGTACATGTACCAGTATGCAAAAACTCTGTACGGTATTAGGTTCACCACATGTTATTTCACACAAAATATTGCCAACTGTAAAGCTCTGCTAACTGTATAAGGCCAGCAAGAGCTGATTGCAGTGCAAGTACATGTTACCAATTAGAGTGAAATGTTTATTATCAAACTATTAACTGGGCACTGAGTAAAATATTTTGGTTGGATCTGCAAACAAATTAACAGTATGTAGACAAAACAAAGTAGTTATATGGCAATAGAGCTTGACAGGGGCTGCCAAGACAACAACAGGCCAAAAGCCAAAAAAGAATTTTCAACAAGTTCAGTGTTTTGTCCTCTCCTCTACAGTGAATACAAGTAGAAAGTGCCATAACTCAAGGTACATGTACATGTACATACATGTACCTAGTATTTCTCCTTGAAGTACGGTTACAATTTTGAGTTTTGAACAATTCAAGAAAAAACAGTGACTTTAGACATTGTTATTCTGACATGAAACTAAACCTGAAACTAACCAATACGAAATGAAGTCTTACTTCCACAGTCATACAGCACATGCAGACAGGTATTTAGAGTCAGCATTTGAAAAGTGGTAAATACAAAGTTGAAAAATAGTAGAATATTTTCAAAATTAACAATAGCTTCATTTGGCTTCCCTTTAATCAGATATAAGTACATGTACATGGTGTGAATTGGAATGCAGTGAGTATGCAACAAATAAACATCACTGTGCACATGTATGCATGCATGGATTACAGCGACAAACGTGTAAAACTTTCCTGAGACAAGAAAAAAATGGCCTGATAGAAACTCACCCCTTTACTGCCTTAATGAATTTCCTTGCTCCATCAGTCAACCGTTCATCAGTACACCCCGTCAACCTAAATGGTGTCCTTTTGTGACCACCAGATGAGTGACAAAGTGAAATGGCTGGGCATGGTCTATATGCTGGCTCCCACCAAAGACTAGCACAATGGTGTCAGTAGACCAGCACAAATAGATGCGTACTCACTGTAGTCCTGAAATGCAACAAAAGAAAAACAACTTTAAACAACTGATTGTGGATGATTAACACATGCATGTACATGTACCCTGTATTCAACCAAAAGGCTAATGTACCGTTATCCCCTTACTTCTCCAGAAACCCAACATTTCAGTCAGGAAGTTTATTAAAGGAAATACCAGTAATTTCCATATATAAAACTTCACCAAAGTCATCAAATAAAGAACACACCCATTTATGATGAATATATACCAAAGAAAGTGTGAGTGACCGGGTAAGAATTACAACATATTTGGTTTCTTTGAGAATAAAGGGCTGAATGTACAGCTGTGAATGGGTGGAGGAATGTGTAGTGGAAGTTTCAATGATGCATGTAGCATACCCTTGTGGGGGGTGCACAGGGTATAGGAGATTCACTTCACATTGGTCTGGCGCGGGCTAGACACACTTTTATTTTCTTGATCTTTTTATACAAATTTGGATCCTTTTACTTCCATTGTTGCTATCTGTTTCACCCAAATTTCATTCACAAATATACCAGTACTAAGCATTATTTGTTATTTTATAGGCAAGTCAAAGACTTGGCTCAAACTGCAGTAGACCAGTTAGGTGATGACAACCCTTCCTTGTCGGTCGTAAAAGCAACACTGTCCAGTACCATCAACAAGAGACAGAAGTTGATTCATGTGGCCGATTCCAGCATGTACGGTTGAGCCATGGTTACGGAGTATGAGGAGCATCAACTGGCTGCATACCAAGATGATGACAAGATTACCCTTGCAGAAAATCAAGCTGCCAGAAAGATTAAGCAGAAGAGGGCAGCAGAGGCAGCAGTCTGGCAGGCTAAGAGGTTAAGAGCTCTTATGAACGTCCTGCTTCCACTTTTCATCCCTCTGAGCAGTCCAAACATTACGGTGCTCAGGTCACCATGCCTCAAGTTTTGGAGGAGCGTGTTTCGTGTGAAGGAGCTCTCTCATTGGAAGGCCACCTGCTCCAAGCATAAAGTGGATGTGCAAGCTCAAACCAGTTAAGTTACATGTAAGTTCAATTCTGATGTTGAGTTGTATTCTGATAGTATTAATTAATCTGATGTTGTTGACAGTTACTATGCATATGAAGAAAACCCACCTAAAGTATTACAATTAAAAAGTTGCAAGGCTTAATTCTAGATACCATAAGCCAGGTTGTGAAACAGTAGATGCTTTCACTGTAGACTGGAAAAAAGAAAACAATTGGGTTGTACCCCCAATCGCCTTGACACCTAGAGTTATCAAGCTCATGGAAAGTACCAAGGTCATTGGCACTTTGATTAACCCATGCTGGTTTTTGGCATCATACTGGCCGATCTTATCTCCAGATAGTTATAATCTAGGGAAACCATTACAACTAGCATATGAAATTAATAGAAACTGGCCGATATTTGTCCCGGAAGACGTGGCAATGTTAAGTTAATAGAATATTACTCAAAGCGAAATACTTGGATTAAAGAATTCTCATACTGTATGTCTAAATTTAAAATACCATACATGTACATGTAATAATGACGTTTTGTTTTGTTTTTGTGCAGACCATATGCATCAATGACATTTGGGCTTCAAGTATGGAAGAGGAATCACCAGAATGGAGGCATTCAGCAGCTCAGCTTCTGAGTGTAATGCTGGACTTACATGTAAGGGAGGAAAGGGAAGCTGTACTTGGGAGCTTTCTTACAGTGGTCAGATTGGCCTAGGGGTCTTGGAAAAAGCACATAAGCACAGACCACTTTGAATATACATCTATATTTCACTCGTTTAAGTAAAAAGTGTAATTCCCCAGCACCAATTGTTAAAGCTGTAACATCCACAACTTGGGCCCACAAAATAGCCGTAATTGATGATCCCATGGTCTTTTCATTTGTAAAGTTTACTTTAGAACCTTAAACGATGGCTCTCTAAACCAATTGAAACAAAAAGGCTAGTACCTTGCTTCAGTTCTGAAGGAAATTATAGATTCTTACTTGTAAAATGCGAACAAAGAGACAGATCTTATAAGCTTGAGATCAGTTACAATGTGTCTTTTGGCATACACAGGTTTTTTACGATTTATTGAAATTGCTTCATGTCAAGCTTTCTCAAATTTCTGTGGTGGTCAGACTTTAACTCTAGGGCTCTCTCAGGTTTCCACACCACGCACTTTCTCACAAACCTCGAGTGTTCCTACTCGTTCAACAAAGTCCCGACATAATATTTTAATAGTTGTATTTTCTGTATAAAGTGGCCCCAGTGATTGTTCATGGTCATAATCATAAATTAACCGTATCCTCATCAATATTAGTCTGCTACAATGGGTTCTAGTCCATAGTCTGTCCCGTGACGTACTTCATTGTGGCGTAAGTGACAATCTGCCTCTCTCTAGCAGGAGTTTGTTCTGTCAGAACGTAAGTGTACTTTGTGACTTTTTTTGTTCATTTATCGTTATGCACAGTTCTGGCCTGTTCACATTGACAGGTTTGTCTCGTAGTACGTGTGGGCCAAGTGTGAGCTCCAAGTCACTTCAAAAATTTGTCATTTGAATTGATTTTGCTAGTTGCGTTGTCATGAACGTTTTGTGGAAAGTTTGACCACGTGACTTGTACACATGCACGAAGCGTATCAACTGTTTCATATTTGGACTCAATGACTATTACATATACTGAATTGTTTCATTGTGTGGTCTTCACACAGCTGAACTCTGTAGAGAGAGCAGGTTGCACAGGGCCCTTTTATCCTTTAGCCTATCCTTTAATTATCCTTTTATCCTTAAATTATGCCTTTGCCCACTGGCTCTGCCATATCTTATGACTTACCTTTTTATTCTTGCAATTATAACACCCACAGCATAAGCTTTTTTATTACTGGTCAACCAATCCATATCATTGTCAACTCCATTTATTACTATCCGCAATTGTGTAAATTTTCTCAATCTCAATAATGGGACAGTCCTAAATTTGTCAATTTGATTTCAAGTAGAACTAAAACAACTCTAATATACATGTACAGTGAGAATCATTCTTTGTGCCAGTTCTTGAACTGTATTTTGAGTATCTTAATTGCCAGAGAGATCAATCCCAAATTAAAACTGTAGCTTACCCCACCACCGTAGGGTATCACCACCCTACTTGTAGCATAAACATGACATTTCTTTCATTTATGAGGGTTTTACTATGCTCATTCTGTCAAGCACAACTGACCAGTATCGAGAGGGTAGACAAGTAGTCATAAATAAGACAGATTCTAGGTATAGTCCAGTAGAGTTGTTACAGAAATATATATCCGCAGCTGAAGTTTCTGAATCAGACGCCTTTATTTTTCATGCTCAGTCAAAAGTTAAAGGTGGGTACAAATTGAGAGGTATTAATCAGTCACACTCGGATTCAAGTGTAAGGGAAGTTATCCTTGAGGTTTTAGCCCTGTGTTTGTTGCAGATATTAAGAGATTTGGCTTGCAAAGCCTCCAATCCAGGGGGCAACCACTGCTGCCAAAGTGGAAGTGCCAGACAGATTGTTTACAAGGCACAGTGGATGGAAATCAGAGTTGGTAAAGGACGGGTGTGTTGAAGATCCTTTGGAAGATTTGTTATTGATCTCTAGAGCTTTTGGTTAGTAAGGGTAGTTCTTCTGCATGAGGGCAGCCCTGTCTGGAGTGTAAATACAGTATATTGCATAGAGCAGACCTACATTTCTCATCCTTACATCAGGGTGAGTTTTTCATAGCCAGTGAGTGGCGGTGCCACTCAATGCAAAGACGAGAAAGTAATCTGATAAATGTATTGTCCAAGTACCGGTATGATGGTATTCATTTCAAAATCTGTTATTTTTATGAATGCTACGGATTGCAACTGGACACATCAATTTCACACCAACAAATAGACTGACATGCCATGATAAAAAGTCACTTCTTTTTGAGAAAGTTTGCTGGAAATGAAAGCACAGGCTCTCTGACCTTCAGTTTACACACATGTACATGCAGATGTTTCAGTTGTAAGACAAACTGCATTACCAGAGATCATCTGCATGTTTTCTTTGAACACTTGAGAAGCACTGGTCTTAACAATGCAACAGACCAGAACAAAAAGCATTGTCCAAGCAGTGTCTGTTCCCTGCTTAGATATATTACGTTGCTGTTGTAAGCAGGTCAGAACCGAATCTGAATCAGGAGGCTCGCTGAGCCTGCCAGAGTTTACCAGCAAATCACTACTTTTGCAAGAAAGTGAAACCCATTAATGCTACAAAGCAGGGTTGGGTACTTATTTGATTCAAATAATAATAATAATTTTAGAAATCATTTTTTTTTTTAAATTAAATCAGATTTTCTTTTTCTTTTACTTCCACACACCCTTAAATACGGTACCCATCAACAAGGAGCTTTCAGGTTTCTATACCAGTTACCTGATAAAAATCATTCAGTATTTAGAAATTTCTAGCAAACAATTCTCAAAAATTAGTAATGATATGCACCTTTGACCAAAAAAACACTGCTGCATATGATGTCACCCTGAAGGCAATTGCTCTTATGTACAGTACTTTACCATTAAAATTTTCTCAGGGAAAGTGCTATTAGTACAAGTCATAGCATGGAAAATCCACAGCAGTAGGTTCAAATTTTCTGGAAATCCAAGGATCAACAATGACAGTACCCGGTATCTTAATACACTACTTTTAAAGACAACCCATGTCAGGCAGAAACAAAAATAATCCCATTGGCTGCCACTTTGAAAAAACAGCATCAAAAACAGTGAGAGATGTACATTGTTAAACCCTTGGATATGAGTTGCAGGGATTGGTGAAGTGAATCCTTCTGGGAGATGACATATGGTCTAGCCACAATCAGACATAATCACTGGATGCTCCAGAGTGCATGGCAAATGTTTAATCACACATTCACAACCCTTCCTCTACTTTGTGATCCTTTTGGCAAGATATCTCAAAATCAAGAGGTATGAATAATATCGATGTTCCCATTTTCCAGGCCCATTTAGGACTAAATTCAGCTCAAAATGGAAGATAAAATGGAATCAGACACCTGATGGGACCAACCGATATCCCATAATTACCCTCTGAATAATAATGATCAACACTAGACAGATTAATCAGTCAAGCTCTGAATGAATTACAATCTCAAATTAAAAGCCGTAAATGACCAAAACACATCATACAGTGATGTCTACATGGACTCAGACCTCCACAAAACTCCAAACCTATATGAACATGTATGTCAATTTTTACCCAGAGCCAAAAACCAAGATTCCATTTGTATGAGCAATGTTGACAAAAAGATCAGGATAAAGGCTGCAAATGTGGGGAACAACACTCAAAGTGCATTGGCTCACTGTGGGTGCAAAACTATCTAACAGGAAAGAGGAATACAAAACATCAGAGTAACATACAATGTATATGCTTAATATAACCCCAAATCACAACACCTGCCAAACAACAAAAGGATGCCACTACCCAAACTGAAGATAGGACAGCGGCGCAAATAGATCCCCGACACCAGTGCCTCTGTAGTGAGCTAAACATCTTGGAACTACTCACTTCACCAGAGTAATGCAAATCTGAGATACTATCAATGATACACGACCAGAGAACAGCTGCAAAAATCTGTAACTGATCACCTTCAAACTAGACCTGAGGAATCTAGACAACATAAAAAAAGACATAGAACAGCATCACAGTCACCAACTGGTGCAAGGAAAACAGAATATGGCAAAATCACACTAAATGAAGATGGGAACACAAGCAACTACATGTATGTACATGTAGTCTACCTAGCAAAATGCAAGTCATTCCCCTAAGGCAATCCAAACACATCATTATGAATTATGAACCTCATTATCACAGGTTGAATTATTTTACAATGGAATGCACAATCTCTCATAGCCCACTACAAAGAATTTAACAAAGCTATAGATCCATTCTTGGCCCACCAGATATTATTTACATCCAAGAAATGTGGTTGAAAGATGATACAAAAATGTTAGATTACCTGGTTGTGATGTCTATTGACATGATAGAAACAATACTAACCAGAAAAGTGGTGGTGGGTGTGCTTTCATGACAAAGTACCTGGTATGGTGTTGCCGTCAAGTACAAAACAGGTTCCAACACTTCTGTGGAATTCCAAATCAGATCACTGAATGTACATGTACAAGCAAGCCTTACATTGTTGGCTGTGATTTTAAAAGTCTTAACCTGCTGTGTGGCAACTCTTAACTTGACCACAATGGATAAATTATTGATGACATCAATAACAATCTTGTTTGTCTCAATACAGGAGAAGGCACCAGGGTTAATAGGAGAAGGCACCAGGGTTAACACATCACACAGTTCCCTAACTCTAGCTTCCCCTTGCATAGCCTCCAACAACAAATTGGATTGTGCTAAACGACACATGCAGAAATGACCACTGCCCAACCACTAAAGGGTTGTTGGCATCTGCCAGTCTGGGAAGACAATGGAGCTGCACCTGAGGCTATGTTCAGACACTGTGTTAGTGAAAACGGTAAAAGTTAAAATGGTCATTCACCACAGGTGGCAGTCATAAAATTAAAACCCACCAAGCCTTTGGAACCACTTTAATTTGGAAGCTTTAACCCAAAACGGTTTATCTCCTTTTCTTGGGGTCATGAAGAACTTCCTTTCATTTAAATTAATCCCACTTAAGTGTGTTTACATACACACATGGCTGGCGTGTGCTTGAAGCAGGTTTGGACTGGTTGCCGATATACTTACTGTAAAAACATGCTGATTCTCACCCGTGTACCAGAGTTTGTGTTATGTTTGCAACATGGTGCTCTATCGGGAGACACTTGTTCAGATATCATTGCGATGCAACAAATGATGGTTGCCCTAGAAAAATGCTCATCAGCAGTCCACAGCCTTACAGACACATTACCAGTCTTAGGCATCCTTAGAAGGCAAATAAAACAAAATGTATTGCTTTTTCCCGATTACAGCGGCAGTTCTGGCAATATACCACGGAGAGGCAGGCGAGAGTGACCGCTTTTTTCCATGTTGTAATGGCAGTTTTGTAGGATGATAGCATTGCACGGGTCGTTCAGCATGATGATGATGCGGTTACACTGTATACCTCATTGTTTATAACAAAAACGCACCAAAGAAAAGCTGTTATGTAACTCTATGTCAATGCGCAGGCTAAAACCGGATGCGTTTCAGCAAACAGCATTTTGGTTCAATGCCAAACCCTCCCTCTGAGGTAGATTAAATCACCATTTTAACTCCAGCCAGCCAGGGTTACTGCTCTGACAGCCTGCTTCCAGCTGGTCTCTCTCTGTTGCTTGCCAGCCAGGGTTACTACTCTGACAGCCTGTCTCCAGCTGGTCTCTCTCTGTTGCTCGCCAGCCAGGGTTACTGGTCTGACAGCCTGCTTCCAGCTGGTCTCTCTCTGTTGCTCGCCAGCCAGGGTTACTGCTCTGACAGCCTGCTTCCAGCTGGTCTCTCTCTGTTTCTCTCTCTTGTTAGGCACACAGTCCTGCCCGGGTGATATCAAGTATCCTTCTCAGGCTGCAGATTCAGAAAGCATTGAGTCTGAGTTCTTAACAGGAGTATTACATGCAGGTCAACGCCTCGTTGCTGTGAAGAAGAGTGCTATAGATGCAGGCCCAGAACACCTGCATCTTGGTATTGGTGGTAAGCATGGAGTGGTCCTAAACCCTCTTGGTAGGCGGGCCATACCTGTTTATGTTCTGCCTGCACAGGAGCTAAGCTCAGCGTCTAGAGAGAGGTTGCTCAAAATGGATGAACACAGTTTCAGGTACATACAGATGGAATTGTCTATGACCCCTCATGTGTTGTCACCAATTTAGGTGTTGGGAATGGAGCTGACATCTTGCCCCATGATGTTGGTATTTTATAGATTGATCAGAAGACCAACCTCCTTGCAAGCATGCGCAACAAAAGTCATTGTAGTCCCTCTTGTATGTGTGTGCTACTAATGTTGCATCATCTGCAGAGAGCTGTTTTCAGGGAGGTACTGCCTCCAGTTTGGTCTTTGCTCTCAGGTGGGCAAGGTTGAAAAAGCCGCCGTCACTTCTGGTGTGAATATACACGTACAGTGTACATGTACATGTAGTTCCCATCCTCTGCCTGGGTGAAGGCAAAGATGCCAAACAGGGTTTGAACCAAAACACAACACTCCTTGACTTCACTCTTGATTGTAATAAGTCAGAGGTGGAACCATCAAACTGGACAGTGCCTTTTATGTTCACATGGAAAGACACAATCAGGCTTTGAAAAACCTTAGAATCTCAATTAATAAACGACAATTTATAAAAAGGTACATGTACATGTATGCGCCATTGCAATGAAAACTACTAAAGCTGCTAAAAGTAAGAATTGCAAAGATTTTGCAATAATATAATCTCAAGACTAACGCAAAAGTTATCAGAAACAAGATCAAATGGATTGATCCTATCCAAACAAGGGGTAGTATCCAGTTTAACACTACAATGGCAATGATATCATTTCTGGTAAAACCAAGGCACTGGTCAACAACTTTGCCAAAATCAGTAGAACTGAAAATTACAGTCCCTCTTCCATTAATACTTACATGTAACAAGACACTGAAAACAATCTAAATCTAAATGATAACAATGATACTTTAATGTAATTGATGAACCATTCAATCAATATCAATGCATTGAATCATGCCATTGATTCCTCCAAATGCACAACACCTGGCAAAGATGGAATCAACAACAAGGACATCAAACATTTTCCCATAAAAGTCAAGGAATACTTTTAATCTTCAACATGATTTGGCACACTTCTCAATGTCCCAAACAGTAGAAAGATAGTAACTTCATTCCCATTCTCCAACTCGGGAAAGATCCTGCCATACATTGTATCTTCATTTTGCCACCTTATCCACTCCATACCACATCCTTAATCTTGAATCGGCCATCAACAAAGCCTGAAAAACAAGCTTCTTAGAAAATGCAAGCTACTGGTACAAGTAAGACTAAAACCCTTTCCACTGAAAGAATCCCAGAAAATGTTGTCCCCCAGGGCAACATTATTAGCCCACTGCTCGTGATTTTGATCACTCTCACAACCTCCTTGATGTCAGAGTTTCTCAATATGCAGATACTGGTAATATACTTGTATACCGGTAGCAATTTGGAAGTCCAACAGAAACATCTCTTTCTTGAGAAGAAAATCCAAAAACGTCTCGACAACATTCTCTTCTAGTGCGAAATATGGGCTTTCATGCTATCTCATCCCAACACAATTGCAGTCATTTTCACAAGGAAGACCAATAACTCTCTCTTTAAGTTTATCCAAAACCACTGAATCCAAATCCTGCAATCGACCAAATTCCTGGGTGTTACTTTTGACAACAAGTTAATAGATAATATCGCTGTAAAATGCAAAAGAAAACTTAACTGCTGTATCAACAGAATCCTATTGGGCACTGACTGTAATATACATGTACTATTTCAGTTACACTCTGTCTTAATAGGCCAGTTCACTAATAAAATCTTATTTATGTACCCATGCATATAAAAGGCAAGTAGAAGCAACAAACTTGAGCAGCCCATTGAAAATGTACAGGGGCACAAATTTCAACATCATTCTTTTCACAGCTTCTGCACTTGTTTTCACTTTTGTTTAAAGGAAACCCTCTAAAACCATTATGGCTATTACTTTCCGGTGTGAGCGAGATTTTTGGAAAACAAAATAAAACTTGAAAAATGTTATTCATTCAAAAAGCATGAGGGTGGATGTTAACTTCTTAGCAGCTGTCTAGGTAGAAAATGGCAAATTACAGTGGATTCAATTATTTACTAAAAACAAATTATTTACCAAGATTTTGTAATCTAATTCTTTCTGAATACATGTACATCACCTGTACCGACTAGAATTGGATTTTGATGCATTGTATTATCTCCTGCCTGTCAGTGTTTGTCAGTGTGTGTCATTGCCAAAACACATTTTCATGTCTTGTATTGTCCTAAGGGTACAAAGGCAAATTTATGCTTCACCCTTTACCTAAATGTTGTTCTTTAACGTGTGCTTTATCTTTCTGCTTGACATTGTACATTCTAAGGCAAACTACTGTAAAACTTAATTCATCTTCTACTCTGTAACCATGGTGTGAACAACATTAAATAAACGTCTGTCAAACTATAAAAAAGGCTAATCAATAAAGACCACTGGTTGTAACAGAAGTTTGAAGACCAAATAGTTGGCAACCAAGTCAAGACTCAACCCAAAAAGACTGCAGGAATCATAGGATTTTTCACAAAGATACCAATTTGTCAGTGTCTGCACTTCCTATATCTCGCCAACCCCCAAATAGTGGCAACACCATGACCTACTTGGTGAATATCAGAAATAGTTTGATAGAGGCAACATGGTCCCCTTGTTACATCACTGATGATTGTAACACAAGAATCCAAAAAGATGTTGTTCTGCGAGGGATATCTCAATTGGCTCCATATTGAGTGTGTTTCAAAGGTTGGAGTATGTGGTCAGCCGCTGGATGCCAGTCACTGGATGTGTCTGCAATGCAGCCTCAAAGAAGAGCTGTGAGACTCGGCCTTCGAAACCTCACGGTCCAGTAGTAGGAATTTCTGCATGTAGACCCATGGGCATCACAAGAACTTTCTCTGGGAAAGCGCCCTTTTTTCAAGGAAAAAGGGGGCAGTGATCACCTTGCCCCCCTCTGTGACGCAAATGCCCAGACTTGATGTAGTCAATGTCGGAAGGATTTAAAGCAAATTCAGTGGGATGTATCTGCATTGACTGAACTCTGTTTTCAAGCTCAATGCAGAAACTGATTTTGTTAGTTCTTTTGTTCAAAAGAAGTTATCAAAAAACTAATTGTTAAAATGTTGATGTGACATTAAAAATGACAGGCAATTTAATTTTCCTGTAAACAGATGTTAATATACTGGAAGATCCTTCAAAGATGCTTCTGTTATCTCACAGGCTAATTCCATAGTCACCCCCGGTGTCATGCAACTACTAATTAATTGCCTCTGTCGCTAATACGAATAATTCAACAGAGTACTTTAACATTAAGACTTACATGTACATGTATTTGTAAAATGAAATCACTTTTAAAACTACAGTTACATGTATCAAGTAAAACGTTTGCTCATTTATTTTCACAAAAAATTGGGATGCGTTTAGTTCAAAATTTGCCAAGTGTGTATCTTGAATTGTAAACATTAGATTCCTTGTCATACATTATCTTTTGGAATCATCCAATGACCAACACTGATTGATAAGGAGCTCCACAGCAAGTTTTACTTTCAGTTTTATAGCAATAAGCTAACAAAATTCACTCTGTTGTGAGCAAGAGTTCCCATGAAAGACATAAATGAGGTTACTATCACACGAGCAGCTTTGTAGTACTTCCTGAGTCTCTCATCTTTATGGCTCCCCAGTTTAACCACTTTACATCTCTACCCCCGTCTCCTTTATCCTATCCTTCACTGCCTCTCCTTTTCGCCTACCTACCCAAAGAGTGTAACATTTTACAATGTACAACAACTCAAAGTTACCTGTTGCAATGACCCTGTGACCCCCTGCCAGCCTGCCCCGATACACATTTATTTTTATACCTTTTTAGCGCCACCATGCACTGGGCATGTATACACAAAAAACAACTGCCCTAAAATTTAATGACAAAATAAAATAAAGATTTTTTCTGTAAGCATTCATCCTGAATATTGTCATATTTGATGATTTTTCAAGTTACAGTAGTTTGAATTCCATGTACTTTAAATCAACTTCCAGGTCGTCCCATACATGCCGGAAATTGAGTTACATGTACATGTACCATATCATAGTTTTTATATTACACAACATGTATTACCTCCTGCCTGACATGCTATGCCATAGAGAACATTTTACAGATGTTTTGGTCAATAAATAAAGAGAAAAACACTAGTGGCATTTATTTCAGACATTTTGTAATTTTGGATAATTTTTAAAGTACTGTATGTTTGAACTACTTTTACTCAACCTCCGCGTTGACCCATACACGTGCAGAAATCAAGTGAAGAGTTGGTTTATTGTTAACTCCGGCCTGGCGTATTATTCCATTTAGGATGATTTAAGGTTGTCAGGGTGGGTAAATAAGGAAACAAAATAACGGGCACCTGATACATACATGTAGGCATTAATTAAAGAAATTCTTTGCCATTTTCATAAGTTTTCGAGTAAAATCATGTGAATACTGTTGCAGTTGATTATACATGTACCTCCGTTCTGACACGCTATACAAATGAGGATATTTTGTAATTGTTATTGTTAATGAAGAATAAAGTAACTTCTTTCTGTTTATGTACCTCCAACTACCTCTGGCTACCTCCGACTTTTACCAACACCCTGTTTTTACAGTGGTGTATAACATCAGTGTAGTGCTATATATACCCATTTAAATGACTGTTTTTTGCTAAGGAAGGTCTTGTATGACGTTTTGTCTGTAAGGGTAGTAGGGGTAAAAAAAGCCAGTCTAAGTAATCAGAAATAAAGGAGGAGACTGTTAACATTTCAAATCATGAAAATGTAGTCAAATAGGCCCAGGCTACGGTAGCTGTTTAACCAAGACACTTGTAAGGTTACACATTGAAAATAAACAAAAGTTGCCATGATTGGTTGGTTCGGTTTTTCTTCCAGTTACTGCTTTTTGTATGGGTAGTCTTTGGCTCAGCCTAAGGTTGGACGTTGTTATCATTTACCTTTTACACTACTTCCAGGACTGCAAGGTTTATACAAATCTTGCAGTTCTTGACGAAGGTACATGTACATGTATAACACTAACATCCAAGATAAGACATTTCCTATTTTGCCGTCACACAAAACATGTCAGCGCACAGGTTTATGTGCGCTTGGCATGAAGAGCGCTGAGCTAGACGCGCAGTGCATTTATATTGGAATTTATAGTATTCGCACTCGAGCCAGGTGCACGCGTGAGTTCATTTAGAAAACCGGGTCCAAGCTCTTTCCTTAAGCGTTGAGGGTGCATGTCTGCACGAGGGGGATACCCAAAGTCAGAAAAAGAGGAGTAGGCCATACTTGTGGCAAAATAACTTGGACTTGTGACTTGTAAGTCATTCAAATATTGTTTACAAATGAAAACAGATTTCCATATATGAAGTTCACTTTTTAAGGTCAATTTTTGCTCTAGGACAGATTTAAAAAGGGCCATATTTATTTTGGGGGAATGCTCCTTTTGCAAAAGCCATGGCACTTGGCAGAAACAGGTCCCAACGAATTTTCTTTTCTCCAAAAATAATGCTGAATTTGAATTCATATGGCATAGATGTCTGTGATAGGATCCAAGTAAGCATACAACGGCCAGGTTTCTCATTCTCTTTCAGTGGTGGGGTTCTGTTTTAAGGTCACTTTGCACTGTGACCCCAAGACTCTTCAGCGTGTTCACGAATTCCAGGACATGATCATTGAGAATTACATGTATGAAAGGGGGTTACAGGTTCATAGTCTTGATCACAAGTGAACAGCATTCTCATGGGGTCAATTTCTGGCAGGATATTTCTCTTTTAGGTCGGGTAATTCTTCAGTTTCTATTAATTTTCTGGGTTTGATTTTTAAGAAATAACTAAACGAAAAAGTATTACAAACTAGAGGAACGTGGTCGTGAACAACCAATGAGCTGTTTCGGAACTGTCTGTTTGGTCATCATGACGTCATAAGTTTAAGAAAATTCTTTCATGAGGGTCTCTGTTGTGTGTAACTTTGATGTTGATCAAACCTATGAAAATTGCCCAAAATAGTGGCTTGAAAAAGTGTACAAAGTAGATGGACTTAAAACTCCTATGCAAAAAAGCTGCTCCTTTGTGATGTCATGTGATTTACCTTTAAACTGAGAGAAAATTATGAAATGTTTTTTGATATTGAGACTCTTGGGTATACATGTAATCAAACGAAGATGAAAAATAATAACGATTTTTTTTTCGTTCTCAGAGCAATTTTCAGTTGAAGTTCAGGACTACTCTCATTAAGATCAATAATATTGCGTAGCAGAAAAACATGAACAAACCCTATGGGAAAAACTGAAGCTTTAATCTCCTGTCATGTGACCCTTGATGAAGTAATTTTGACGATTCTTTTTTGGGAGCTTCTCTCCATTAGGGACTTCAAGTGTACATTGAGGGAAATCATTCAGATTTACCAACATGCCGAAAATAGGCTGTTGAAAAATGTGTACAAAACCTATGGGCAAAATTAAATATCCAAAAATCAATTTAAAAATATGTGATAACGTCACCATGGCATCATAAATCGGGCATTTATTTCATCAGGGTCTTTTTTGTCTGTAACTTTGATGTTGATCGAACCTTTGACAATTTGCCAGATAGTTTCTTGAAAACGTGTACAAAGACAATTGGCTAAAAACACGTGTGCAGGAAAACTGCTCCTTTAATTTCATGTCTCGTGTTTTTTGTCTAAACTGGAAAACATTTTTGAAAAATTGTTTAATATTTGGAATCTGGGGTATATTTGGGATCGAACGGAAGGGAAAATTTAGTCTGATTTCTCTTTCGTTCTGGTAGCAATTCTCGGTCGAAGTTGAGCGCTGCTCACGCATTATGCTGGACAATGTCAACAACGCCATCTGTGGTTCAATATAGGACAGTTTGTTGAAAATTGAAAGCCCAGGCAGGTGTAACCATAATTCTGCAATAGCGCCCTCATAGCCTGATATAGGACAGTCTGAAAACTGTGTGCAATCTGTGTACAAAGACTTGGGGAAAAAATTAATTATTAAAAAATCAATAATTAATAAACTAATTAAGTTATCATTGTGAATTTCTTTTAGGACCGTCCTTGGATGATTTTCCAAAGGTCTGCCAAGTTTGAAGTTGATCAGATTTAGCAAACTGTCAAAGTCGACTGGTGGAAGGAAGTGTTTGTAAACAAGTACCAACACAGAGCTGTTTCGCGACTGTTTACCAACAAAATAAGTATTGGCAAATGTGATGAAAAAACCTGGCATTAAGAAACTATGAGAGAGTAAAAATGAACAATTTAGTAGTCTGGACGTGACATATACCCTGAAAAAGTTTAATTTATAAATCAATTTCAACCAATACAATTGGATTTCCACTTCAGAAGATAATCTAATATGACTTGTCACGTGATATTATTCTCACTGTTGAGAGTTTGCTTTGTACTTTGTGGAGCTTCTCACAATAGCTTAAAAATATAATAATTACTTAAAGATAACATATACGACTTCTTCGACTGTTGACGTCATCACGAGTGGATGTGATACCAGTTACATGAGTTGTATTTCTTTAATGTCACTTGAGTTGTCACCAGATGAGGTCAGAATCAAATCAGATCACTTTGGGTCTAGAACCCTTCCCTTTCCAGCCACACACAGACATGTTCTTTTCGAAGTGAAGTGGAATGAAGAGTTCCCCTTTTATGTCACGTGACTTATCTCCTGTTGACGTCATCATCACATGAGGTCAATATTCCTCCAAAGCACCCCCTTCACAAGATATCTGCAAGATTTGAAGCCGATTGGTCATGTACATCAGGGGATACAGGGCTTTCAAGAGTTCAATGTGACTTGTATCATTGTCATCATCATTTGTCATCATCACATAAGGTCAATTTTCCTCTAAGGCACTGTCTATTCAAGGTATCTGCAAAATTTGAACCCAATCGGGCATGTACTTCAGAAAATAAAGGGCCTTAAAGAGTGTATTCTCCGTTGACATCAGTCTGCAAACCCCGCCTTATTTGCATAATCGTAAATATGCATGTTCACACTAAACACCAAACAACTTTATAATATCTAACATAACAGTAATTGATTGCACATTTCACATTTTCTGTGTACAAAATATAAGAACAAAGATTGCAGGACCACTAGAGATGACATCTGTTGCACTATCCTGAACATTTTGGTGCAAAAATGAATGTCACTTTTGATAACTGTGACTAGAAGTTGCACTGTATGATATACACTTCGAAATTACTCTGTCACTTATTGGGAAACGACGCCCCGCTGAATCTGCAAGTTAAGGGTCTGGTGTTGCCATTGACTTCATCACCAGTCCTGTTTGGGGTTCAGGACTTAATACGTCCCCACGCAGATCATCAGGTGTCACACCCCTTTTTTAATGAAAAAAAGTAGAATCCAGGCAAAATTAGTAACATTTGACATGTTGATAATGTCCGTTGTGGTAAAAAGCAATTGTTGATGATGAGATCATCCTTTAATCAGCTCAATATTTGCCTCAAGCACTTCCTCTTCAAGATATAAGCAGGGTTTCAACCCAGCACTAACAACAACAGACTCATTCCGTTGAAAAAACTTAATGGCTTCTACCACTTATATTTTATATTGATTTTCATATATTCAATGGAATATTTAAATATTCAAAATTTAATAATAAATCACGTGATGAAGTCAACATGACGTAAATATTTTAGAATTATCTTCGTTGTATAGGTAGTGCTTGCCGTAAGTTTGACGATGATCAACGATTACTAAGGTACAAAAATAGTGCCTCGAAAACATGAACAAAGTCATGGGGCATGAAGTAAATATTGAAAAATCAATCATAAATCACAAGATGACGTCACCATGACCTCATTTATTTAGTATAATTTTTGTATGAAGGTCTTTGTTGGTTATCACTTTCACAGTGATCAAACATCTCAAAGGTTTCAAAATAGTGCCTTGAAATCGTGTACAAAGTCAATGGGCAAAAAAACCTCATTTGGGGAAACACTGCTCTTTTAAGTTCATGTCACATGGTTTGTGCTTAAACTGAACAATTTTAATGAAATATTACTTCATATTAGGACTCTTAGGCATATTTCAAATAAAATAACACAGTGCAAAGTACTCGATTTCCCCTTCAATCTTATAGTAATCGTGCGCCAAAGTTCAAGACTATTTGTTCACTTGTGTTAAGTAGAAAAACGTATACGAAACTTATGGGAAAATCAATCAGATGTAGTAAACTGCCAAAGTCGACTGGTGGAAGGAATTCAGTTGAAAAATAAAAATAAAAGCTAGATAGAAGTGTTTGTAAACAAGTACAAACACAGAGCTGTTTCGGGACTGTTTTACAAACAAAATAAGTATTGGCCGCTGCGATGAAAAAACCTGGCATAAAGAAGCTATGACAGAGTACAAATGCACAATTTAGTATTCTGGACGTGACATATACCCTGAAAAAGTTTACTTTATAACGAATTTCAACCAATGCAATTGGATGTTCACTTAAGAAGATAATCTAATATGACTTCATGATAATGACCTCATTATCAGGTTGTGAAAATTGCACATCTCGGGAGCCCAACACCAGATCTCTTGGGTGGTGCTTGGAGCAAACAGCAAATTCACCTTTCAAGAACCTTGAGAGTTTTAGTACCAATATTTTATCCAAATTCTCGCATTTTAGCTATTAAACTGTCCTACATGTACATGTACATGTACATGCAGTGGTTGTTCATGGTCTTGATCATAAGTGAACAGTATTTTCATATTTATATGAGTACATGGGCTTTAGACTGTTATATTTGCCAGTCATGAGCCTAACTTTGTACACTTATGTGACATACTGTGCGGTACTTCACTGTGGTGGAGGTGACAATCTGCCTCTCTCTAGCAAAACTTTGTTCAGTCGGAACGTGAAGTTCATGTTTGTCTTAAAACCTTTGGCATTTTTTATTTTTCATTCATTGTTATGTTCAGTTTTAGTATGTTTATATTGACAGATTTACCGCTAGTTCGTACATATATACATGTACATGTAGTTTATGTGGTTACAATAGGTCAAAAACTTGTGATTTGGATCGCTTTTCTTTATCGTGTTGTTGTGAAAGTTTTGTGGAAAGTTTTAGCATGTGACCTGCACATGTACAAGAAGTGCAAACTCTGTTTCATGTTTAGGCTTGATGAGTATAACATGTCTATGAATTGTTTCATTGTGTATTCTTTACACAGGTGACCTCTGTAGAGAGAGCAGCTTGCACAGTGCCCATGTCTTGTACTTTTATCCGTTTTAACCACACCCGATATTTTTTTCATTCTACCCTTATTTTACAAATTTATCAGTGGCTATAATCCAGGAACCGTTCTGCACTTAGAATGTAATTTCTAGACCATACATACAGTATGTGTAATGTACATGTACCAGTACGTCACTAGGTAAGCTTATTCCTGTTACTGCTCAATCAATTTATTACAAACCTGAACCAGCCAGTGCTTTATCATCAATCCATTTTAGTGTTGACTCCATTTACTAAGGTCCACCACTGTGTAATTTTAACACTTTTTTCTCAATACTGGAACAGTTTTTCTAAATTGCAGTTTCTCAGCTAGATCTTAAAAAGCAGTAAATTCATTTTAATCTACAACGAGGATAGTTTCTTTGAACCCATTGGTTTCTACTGCGATTACTTTAATTGCTAGAGAGGTCAATCCATAACTTAAAACTTAGGCACACCCACCACTATGGGTAACAACACCCCATAGAAAACCCTGACATCAGCAAAAACCCTGCTGAACACCACCTTTCTGCAGGGTATAATCCTACCAAACACCATACACCTGTACATGTACCAGTATGCAAAAACTCTGTACGGTATTAGGTTCACCACATGATGTTATTTCACACACAAAAATATTGCCAACTGTAAAGTTCTGCTTATTGTATAAGGCCATCAACAAGAGCTGATTGAAATGCAAGTACATTTGTACATGTTACCAATTAGAGAGAAATGTTTATTACCAAAATATTAACTGGGCACTGAGTAAAATATTTTGGTTGGATCTGTAAACAAATTACCGGTATGTAGACAAAACAAAGTAGTTATGACAATAAAGCTTGACAGGGGCTAACAAGACAACAGGCCAAAAAAGAATTTTCAACAAGTTCAGTGTTTGTCCTCTCCTCTACAGCGAATACATGTAGAAAGTGCCATAACTCAAGGTACATGTACATATATGTTCCTTGTATTTCTCCTGGAAGCACGGTTACAATTTTGAGTTTTTAACAATTCAAGAAAAAAATGACTTTACAAACTGTTATTCTGACAAGAAACAAACCTGAAACTAACCAATATGAATTTGATTTGACATCCACAGTCATACATGTACATGTAGACAGGTATTTAGAGTCAGCATTTTAAAAGTGGTAAATATAAAGTTGAAAAATAGTAGAATATTTAATAATCACATATACACGTAAGTACATGTACATGGTTTGAATTGGAATGCAGTGAGTATGCGCCGGCAACAAATAAACATCGCTGTGCACATGTATGCATGCATGTATTACAGCGACAAACGTGTAAAACTTTCCTGAGACAAGAAAAAAATGGCCTGATAGAAACTCACCCCTTTACTGCCTTAATGAATTTCCTGCTCCATCAGTCAACCGTTCATCAGTACACCCCGTCAACCTGAATGGTGTCCTTTGTGACCACCAGATAGTGACAAAGTGGAATGGGTGGGCCTGGTCTATCTGCTGGCTCCCTTCCACGACAGCACAATGGTGTCAGTACTAGCACAGATGCATTCTCACCACAATCCTGAAAAACAACAGAAAAGCAACTTTAAACAACTGATTGTGGATGATTTCCACACACATGTACATATACTCTGTATTCAACCAAAAGGCTAATACACTGGTATCTCCTTACTTCTCCAGAAACCCAACATGTGTCAGGAAGTTTATTAAAGGAAAAACCAGTTATTTCCAAATATAAAACTTCATCCAAGTCATCACCATAAAACATCCATTTATGATGAATATACATGTATTACATGTATATAGAAAAGTGAGTGACTGGGTAGGAATTAGAACAAATTTGTTTTCTTCAAGAATGAAGGGTAGAATGTACAGCTGTGGAATGAGCGGAGGAAGGTGTACTGGAATTTTTAGTGGTGCAAGTAGCATACCCTTGCGGGGAGCACTTCATGTTGGCAGGGATGTGATTGGAGGATTGTGAAAAAAACTGAAACTGTGAGCACAAAGCGTGAAGCCAATACGGCATTGGGTTTAAAGCTTAAAAGTTTAAAGTTTGAATGCTCTGGGGTGCATTCTAAGCCTCTCTGGGGCATGTTTTAAGCAAAAATATATTGCGAAATTACTGCCCCTAATGAAGTTATTTTGTATTGTAATTTTAGCAACTGTGGACAAATCAAACATTATTTTTTCTAATTTCATTTTGTTTAAGGATCTCAGTCCACTCGTAAGATAATGAGAACTTTTCTAAGTTGTTTTGCACATAAGTTCCACTAAAACAAAACAGGAGAAGCCTGCAGCCAACGGATCATGCATGTGTTGCAATCGTTCTCATGTGTGAGTAGTCAAATCATGTGTGTACGGTTTCCACAGCAATGTGCGTGCATACGACGCTTGGCTAGACATGATTGCTGGGTTTCATATTTTACTCTCATATAATGTATGCAAAATACAAGTTGGGCTAGGGGTCTTGGAAAAAGCACATAAACACAGACCCCTTTGATTATTTATCTATATTTGACTCTTTTAAGTAAAAAGTGTAATTCCCCAGCACCAGTTATTATTAGGTGTTAACATCCATATCTTGGGCACACAAAATGGCCGGAATTGATGATCCCACAGTCTTTGCACTTGTAAAGTTTACTCTAGAAGGCCTTAACAAAGAAAAGGCCAGTACCTCCATCAGTTCTGAAGGAAATCATAGATTCTTACTTATATAATGCAAACAAAGAGGCACATCTTATGACCTTGAGATCAGTTACAATGTGTCTTTTGGCATACACTGTTTTTTTCCGATTTAGTGAACTTGCTCATATCAAGATTTCTCATGTTTCTGTGGTGGTCAGACTTTGTCAAGTCTTGAGTTCTCTCAGGTTTCTCAAAATCCTTGAGTGTTCCTACTACATGAAGTTCAACATAGTCCCGACATAATATTTACATCGTTGTATTTTCTCTGTAAAGTGGCCCCAGTAGTTGTTAATGGTCATAATCATATCCTCGTCAATATTAGTCTGTAACAATGGGTTCTAATCTATTAGTTCATACCAGACATAATCGTATTCTTGTACGCTACGCTTACGTGACATACTTCACCAAGGCATACGTGACAATCTGCCTCTCGCAGAATGTAAGTTCACTTTTGTCCTAAACGTTTTGCAACTTTTATCGTTCATTTATCGTTATGCACAGCTATGGCCTGTTCGCATTGACAGATTTGTTGTAGTATGTGTGGGCCAAGTGTGGGCTCCAAGTCAGTTCAAAAATTTGTCATTGGACTGATTTTATTTGTCGCATTGTTGTAAAAGTTTTGTGGAAAGTTTGGCAATGTGACTTGTACACATGCACAAAGCATAATGACTGTTTCATGTTTGGACTCAATGACTATTACATATACTGAACTGTTTCATTGTGTGGTCTTTACACAGCTGAACTTTGTAGAGAGAACAGGTTGCACAGGGCCCTTTTATCCTTTAGCCTATCCTTTAATTATCCTTTTTTGCCCACTGGCTCTGCCACATCTTATGACTTACCTTTTATTCTTGCAGTTATCACACTCACACCATAAGCTTTTTTTCATCACTGGTCAATCAATCCATATCATTGTCAACTCCATTTATTACTATCCAAAAATGTGTAAATTTTCTCAATCTCAATAATGGGACAGTCCTAAATTTCTAAACTTGATTTCAAATTAAAAAAACAACAACTCTACTATACAGTGAGAATAATTCTTTGTGCCAGTTCTTGATCTTTATTTGGAATATCTTAATTGCCAGAGAGATCAATCTCCAACTTAAAACTTAGGTGTACCCAACCACTGTAGGGTATCCCCACCCCACGTATGAACGTGACATTTCTTTCATTTATGAGGGTTTTACTCTGCTCATTCTGTCAAGCAAAACTGACCAGTATTGAGAGGGTAGACAAATAGTCAGAAATAAGACAGATTCTAGGTAAAGTCCAGTAGAGTTTTTACAGAAATATTTATCCGCAGCTGAATTTTCTGGAATCAGACGCCTTTATTTTTCATGCTCAGTCAAAAGTTAAAGGCAGGTACAAAATGAGGGGTATTAATCAGCCACACTCGGATTCGAGTGTAAGGGAAGTCATCTTTGAGGCTTTAGCCCTGTTTGTAACAGATATTAAGAGTTTTGGCTTGCATTGCCTCCAATCCAGGGGAGCAACTGCCGCTGCCCAGGCAAGCGCAAGTGCCAGACAGATTGTTTAAAAGGCACGGAGTTGGGGTCAGAGTTGGTAAAGGACGGGTATGTTGAGGATCCTTTGGAAGATTTGTTATCGATCTCTAAAGCTGTTGGTTTGTAAGGGTAGTTCTTTTGCACGAGGGAAGAGCTGTCTGGGGTGTAGCAATATTGCATGGAGCAGACCTATGTTTCTCATCCTTACATCAGGGTGAGTTTTTCATAGCTGGTGAGTGGCGGTGCCACTCAATGCAAAGACAAGGAAGTAATCTGTTAAATGTATCGTCAAAGTACCAGTATACATGTAGAATGGTTTTAATTTCAAAACCTGTTATTCTTATGCATGCTACAGATGGCAACTGGACATATCAATTCCACACCAACAAATAGACTGACATGCCATGATAAAAAGTCACTTCTTTTTGAGAAAGTCTGCTGGAAATGAAAGGACAGGCTCTCTGACCTTCAGTTTACACACATGTATATATAGATGTTTAAATTTGACTACCAGAGCTCATCTGCATGTTTTCTTTAAAGGCCTGAACAATGCAACAGACCAGAACAAAAAACATTGTCCAAGCAGTGTCCCCGTTCCCTGCTTAGATATATTACGTTGCTATTGTAAGCAGGTCAGAACTGAATTTGAATCAGGAGGGTCACTGAGCTTGTCACAGTTTGCCAGCAGACAGCTACTTTTGCAAGAAGTGAAATCCATGAATGCTACAAAGCAGGGTTGGCTACTTAGTTGATTCAAATAATAATAATAAAAATTTTAAACACTTTTTTAAACTTAAATCAGATTTTGTTTTTACTTACAAATTTTGGTATGCCTCAACATTTTTAGAAATACTACCACACACCCTGAAAAACCCATCAACAAGGAGCTTTCAGGTTTCTATACCAATTACCTGATAAAACTCCCAACCTACATGAACATGTATGTCACTTTTTACCCAGGCCAAAAAACCAAGAGGCAACCTACCTGTACACTAGTCATCATCAATTCCCCAGATGTCAAACTTGCTAAAGTTAATCTGATCAGAAAAAGCCAAAGCTCTGAATAGTCTTATTGGTTATTTTGTGAGAAGCGTGTTCAGGAATGACCAAGCGGGTATTACCGCTAGATGTCATACTCCGGCCAGGGTAAGAAATCTAAAAGCCATGTGGCAACATGACCAATGGGCCTCAACTACCAAATTTGCTAAATCAAAAAACTCAAAGCAAGGCAGTTGTCACTGGAATCACAATGGAATACCAGAAGCTTGCAATAAACTGAGAGTTTGGAGGTTAAACCCCTGCTGCGCAGAACATACAGCCAACTAGAAAAAAGTCTCTGTCTGCCTAATCTTCAGTTCACCCACCCTACGGTACCTGGCACGTTCCAACTGGGATATGAAAACTTTTGAGTTAGCCCATCATTTCACCTGTAATATGAAGCTTCAACTGCCAACAACTTGGTCATATTGCTAGTAATTGACGCAGTCCAACGAGGTGCGTCTGATGTGGAAGATTCCATTTGTATGAGCAATGTTGACAAAAAGATCAGGATAAAGGCTGCAAATGTGGGGAACAACACTCAAAGTGCATTGGCTCACTGTGGGTGCAAAACTATCTAACAGGAAAGAGGACTACAAAACATCATAGTATCATACAATGTATATGCTTAATATAATCCCACATCACAACACCTGCCAAACAACAAAAGGATGCCACTACCCAAACTGAAGATAGGACAGCGGCGCAAATAGACCCCCGACACCAGTGCCTCTGTAGTGAGCTAAACATCTTGGAACTACTCACTTCACCAGAGTAATGCAAATCTGAGATACTATCAATGATACATGACCAGAGAACAGCTGCAAAAATCTGTAACTGATCAGCTCCAAACTAGACCTGAGGAATCTAGACATTATAAAAAAGACATAGAACAGCATCGCAGTCACCAACTGGTGCAAGGAAAACAGAATATGCTGAAATCACACCAAACGAAGATGGGAGCACAAGCAACTACATACATGTACATGTAGTCTACCTAGCAAAATGCAAGTCATTCCCCTAAGGCAATCCAAACACATCATCATCGATATTTACCTCATTATCACAGGTTGAATTATTTTACAATGAAATGCACAATCTCTCATAGCCCACTAAAAAGAATTTAACAATGCTATAGATCCATTCTTGGCCCACTAAACCAGATATTATTTACATCCACGAAATGTCGTTGAAAGATGATACAAAAATGTTAGATTACCTGGTTGTGATGTCTATTGACATGATAGAAACAATACTAACCAGAAAAGTGGTGGTGGGTGTGCTTTCATGACAAAGTACCTGGTATGGTGTTGCCGTCAAGTACAAAACATGTTCCAACACTTCTGTGGAATTCCAAATCAGATCACTGAATGTACATGTACAAGCAAGCCTTACATTGTTGGCTGTGATTTTAAAAGTCTTAACCTGCTGTGTGGCAACTCTTAACTTGACCACAATGGATAAATTATTGATGACATCAATAACAATCTTGTTTGTCTCAATACAGGAGAAGGCACCAGGGTTAATAGGAGAAGGCACCAGGGTTAACACATCACACAGTTCCCTAACTCTAGCTTCCCCTTGCATAGCCTCCAACAACAAATTGGATTGTGCTAAACGACACATGCAGAAATGACCACTGCCCAACCACTAAAGGGTTGTTGGCATCTGCCAGTCTGGGAAGACAATGGAGCTGCACCTGAGGCTATGTTCAGACACTGTGTTAGTGAAAACGGTAAAAGTTAAAATGGTCATTCACCACAGGTGGCAGTCATAAAATTAAAACCCACCAAGCCTTTGGAACCACTTTAATTTGGAAGCTTTAACCAAAACCGGTTTATCTCCTTTTCTTGGGGTCATGAAGAACTTCCTTTCATTTAAATTAATCCCACTTAAGTGTGTTTACATACACACATGGCTGGCGTGTGCTTGAAGCAGGTTTGGACTGGTTGCCGATATACTTACTGTAAAAACATGCTGATTCTCACCCGTGTACCAGAGTTTGTGTTATGTTTGCAACATGGTGCTCTATCGGGAGACACTTGTTCAGATATCATTGCGATGCAACAAATGATGGTTGCCCTAGAAAAATGCTCATCAGCAGTCCACAGCCTTACAGACACATTACCAGTCTTAGGCATCCTTAGAAGGCAAATAAAACAAAATGTATCGCTTTTTCCCGATTACAGCGGCAGTTCTGGCAATATACCACAGAGAGGCAGGCGAGAGTGACCGCTTTTTTCCATGTTGTAATGGCAGTTTTGTAGGATGATAGCATTGCACGGGTCGTTCAGCATGATGATGATGCGGTTACACTGTATACCTCATTGTTTATAACAAAAACGCACCAAAGAAAAGCTGTTACGTAACTCTATGTCAATGCGCAGGCTAAAACCGGATGCGTTTCAGCAAACAGCATTTTGGTTCAATGCTAAACCCTCCCTCTGAGGTAGATTAAATCCCCATTTTAACTCCAGCCAGCCAGGGTTACTGCTCTGACAGCCTGCTTCCAGCTGGTCTCTCTCTGTTGCTTGCCAGCCAGGGTTACTACTCTGACAGCCTGTCTCCAGCTGGTCTCTCTCTGTTGCTCGCCAGCCAGGGTTACTACTCTGACAGCCTGCTTCCAGCTGGTCTCTCTCTGTTGCTCGCCAGCCAGGGTTACTGCTCTGACAGCCTGCTTCCAGCTGGTCTCTCTCTGTTTCTCTCTCTTGTTAGGCACACAGTCCTGCCCGGGTGATATCAAGTATCCTTCTCAGGCTGCAGATTCAGAAAGCATTGAGTCTGAGTTCTTAACAGGAGTATTACATGCAGGTCAACGCCTTGTTGCTGTAAAGAAGAGTGCTATAGATGCAGGCCCAGAACACCAGCATCTTGGTATTGGTGGTAAGCATGGAGTGGTCCTAAACCCTCTTGGTAGGCGGGCCATACCTGTTTATGCTCTGCCTGCACAGGAGCTAAGCTCAGCGTCTAGAGAGAGGTTGCTCAAAATGGATGAACACAGTTTCAGGTACATACAGATGGAATTGTCTATGACCCCTCATGTGTTGTCACCAATTTAGGTGTTGGGAATGGGGCTGACATCTTGCCCCATGATGTTGGTATTTTATAGACTGATCAGAAGACCAAACACCTTGCAAGCATGTGCAACAAAAGTCATTTTAGTCGCTCTTGTACATGTATGTGTGTGCTACTAGTGTTGCATCATCTGCAGAGAGCTGTTTTCAGGGAAGTACTGCATCCAGTTTGGTCTTTGCTCTCAGGTGGGCAAGGTTGAAGAAGCGACCGTCACTTCTGGTGTGAATGTACACGTACAGTGTACATGCAGTTCCCATCCTCTGACTAGGTGAAGGCAAAGATGGCGAACAGGGTTTGCACCAAAACACAACCCTCCTTGACTTCACTCTTGATTGTAATAAGTCAGAGGTGGAACCATCATACTGGACAGTGCCTTTTATGTTCACATGGAAAGACACAATCAGGCTTTGAAAAACCTTAAAAGATTTTACGATAATATAATCCCAAGACTAACACAAAAGTTATCAGAAACAAGATCAAATGGATTGATCCTATCCAAACAAGGGGTAGTATCCAGTTTAACACTACAATGGCAATGATATCATTTCTGGTACTTCTAAAGATAAAACCAAGGCACTGGTCAACAACTTTGCCAAAATCAGTAGAACCGAAAATTACAGTCCCTCTTCCATCAATACTTACATGTAACAAGACACTGAAAACAATCTAAATCTAAATGATAACAATGAAACTTTAATGTAATTGATGAACCATTCAATCAATATCAATGAATTGAATCATGCCATTGATTCCTCCAAATGCACAACACCTGGCAAAGATGGAATCAACAATAAGGACATCAAACATTTTCCCATAAAAGTCAGGGAATACTTTTAATCTTCAACATGATTTGGCACACTTCTCAATGTCCCAAACAGTAGAAAGATAGTAACCTCATTCCCATTCTCCAACTCGGGAAAGATCCTGCCATACATTGTATCTTCATTTTGCCACCTTATCCACTCCATACCACATCCTTAATCTTGGATCGGCCATCAACAAAGCCTGAAAAACAAGCTTCTTAGAAAATGCAAGCTACTGGTACAAGTAAGACTAAAACCCTTTCCACTGAAAGAATCTAAGAAAATGTTGTCCCCCAGGGCAACATTATTGGCCCACTACTCTTGATGTTGATCACTCTCACAACCTCCTTGATGTCAGAGTTTCTCAATATGCAGATACCGGTAATATACTTGTATACCGGTAGCAATTTGGAAGTCCAACAGAAACATCTCTTTCCTTGAGAAGAAAATCCAAAAACATCTCGATAACATTCTCTTCTAGTGCAAACTATGGGCTTTCAAGCTATCTCATCCCAACACAATTGCAGTCATTTTCACAAAGAAGACCAATAACTCTCTCTTTAAGTTTATCTAAAACCAATGAATCCAGATCCCAAAACCGACCAAATTCCTGGGTGTTACTTTTGACAACAAGTTAATGGATAATATCGCTGTAAAATGCAAAAGAAAACTTAACTGCTTTATCAACAGAATCACATTGGGCACTGACTGTAAAATACTATTTCAGCTCTACTCTGTCTTAATAGACCAGTTCACTCATAAAATCTTATTTATGTACGCATGCATATAAAAGGCAAGTGGTAGCAACAAGCTTGAGCAGCCCATTGAAAAATGTACAGGGGCACAAATATCAACATCATTCTTTTCACAGCTTCTAATCTGCACTTGTTTTTACTTTTGTCTACAGGAAACCCTCTAAAACCATTATGGCTATTACTTTCCGGTGTGAGCGAGATTTTTGGAGAACAAAATAAAACTTGAAAAATGTTGTTCATTCAAAAAGCATGAGGTCCGTTCTGTGTGCATGAGCTGTGAAACCAAGATGTGCGATATGTTTGGGTGCCATCCAGCATTCTCAGTTGATCACCTACAGGTACATGTATATATCTGTGGCCAATAAATATCTACACCCTGTCTGAAGGTACTGTAGCCTGCAATTTAACCTGCAATTCTGCATAGTACAAGTGATGCATAGTATCCTGAAGTACCAAACTATTTTATGTAATTGGACAGGGTCAGAAAGGAGTCCTTGTTCTTTTGAGATTGATCATGCACTTGGGAAGAAGCAAAGCTTGTTTTTTGTTATTTAGAATAAAACCCTTTTAGACCAAAGAGTAAAAGGTATAATGATTTTAGGGGGTTTTCCAAAGACAAGAGTGAAAAAATGTACAGAAGCTGAGAGACACGACATTGAAATCTGGGCCCTGCCATTATCAATGGGCCCGGCACACAAGCTTGTTGCTTCCACTTGCAGGTTTACATGTACATGCGCATAGTGTGCACACAAATTAGAATTTACAAGTGAACTGGTGTATCAAACTTATTCTTGAGTACGAATGTGAAGCTTTCATTCAGATTCTACTATCACATGTACATGAATGACACAAACACTGGACAGCATTCAATATCAAGCTCTTAAACTCTGAACTGGAGCTCTCCAGTGCACTTCCCAATTTCATCTCCAACTTCAATGTGATAACCCTCCACTAACCCTTTACCATCGATTCTTAATAATTTGTATTTAACCACTGAAACCATACAGTACAGATCGAAACAACTACCCTAAATACTACTTAATAAGGAGACAAACCACACAGAAGACTCCAATACCCTTTTGATACTTTCTCCCTGCT
The DNA here is from genome assembly GCF_054643075.1 of Acanthaster planci. NCBI lineage: Eukaryota > Metazoa > Echinodermata > Asteroidea > Valvatida > Acanthasteridae > Acanthaster > Acanthaster planci. The sequence goes on from NC_141779.1 coordinate 577,833, forward strand.
TAGCACCCACCTTATGGCATAAAATCTCCCAAATATTACATATCGATGACATCAATGTCAGAGGTAATATTGGTAACAAAATAATGAACACTCTTTGGAACAGCTCACTTCAAATTGATACTGACGGCTCCCTTAATCCTGCCCTCAACACTGTCAGATGCAGACTTCACATTTCCTAACTTCACCTTAAAAGGGCCGTGGTAGGGGGCAGAATCTGTCCCCTCCCTTTTTTTCTATCAGCATTTTGGCCAAGTTCATTTTTTTAAGAGCTGAACACTTTAAGAGTTTTCGGGGTCATTTTGACATGAATATTGTGAAAATGATACATGTATGTATGCTTTTCTTGCCCAGCGTAGGTTTTTCTGCGACAGATCAGCCAACAATTTATACTTTTTCAACTGTGGTACTCAATGTATGCAGGCTGGTACTGGTACCCATAGCTGGTATGATACACATGTACATGTAGCCTTGAACTTCATATGACCAGAACAACAAAAACATATAATGAGTTCAAACTTTGCATTTGTAATGATAAGGAGTGTCTTTACATGCCTGGTAGGTTTTTACAAAATCGAGCAAGGCACTGCTGAGTTCTTGGGGAGGAAATCCCCTTCCCCCTTCCTCTCCACTGTGACATGGGCCAATATAACCCTGCTCTTTTAGGGTTAAGTATTCCAAGATTTTCAGATGAAACAGTGGTACCAGCACATCTACATGTATAAACTTTTTATGTTCAAAGCTGAGTTATTTCACATCCTCCATTCCTCCAGGCCCTACATGTACAATGGATAAAAAATGTCAAACTTCTTCATTGCTGTGTTTTTAGTGATTGTCTCAGTACCATACAAGCTACATGTATTTGTAATCCCATACCTCAGAATAAAATCGTTTGTGACATCCAGCTATCTTCATTAACATTCAACATCTGGTAACACTGCGGCCATTGCAGTATTCCGGGTGATGAAAAAGCTGGCAAAATAGCTAAGTTTACTTAGGCACCGAAAAAGCAAAAGTCGGCCACCATATCCCCTTCTCTGACGCCAAAATCAAACAAAAGTCTTCAATCTGACCTCATACACATGTAGATGAATGGAAATAAATCCACTCCCATTTTCGACCCATACCATCCTTGATCATTCTTTCACCCTCACCAACCAGGCCTGTAGGCTGGGGGGGGTTCGGGGGTTCAAACGAACCTCCCTGCTCGCTTTTGAGTTCCATTCATCAATATTTCTTATTAATAAAGATATATTTTTAACATACCGTAATTTTCGGAATATATGCTGCTTATACATTGAAAATGTCCCTGCGGCTTATACGGCAACATTTGAAGAATGAAATCAGTCACTAAACACCATGTCACACATGTACATGTACATGTACCTGTGCAGTCTAGCCCGGGCCATGCCTGCGAAGCGGCGCAGCGCTCCGGGCACCCTGACAAGTCAGTTTTATTTTTTTTGGATGTCATTTACATTAGCTCTACTCAATTTCACATCACTTTATTTTCATTTATTATCTATTTTATAATATTCAGAGATAACGATGGTACATATTTAGTTGATGGATGGAGACCCCCAAGAAGTATATGCTTGTCGAGTGAGGGTCCATGGACACGTATGACAACACTACAGAAACTACAGACAAGCGTTGTTACCAATTAAATGCAAAGAATAAATACACATAAAACTAGAGGTTTTGTCAGTCTTAAGGACAGAGCAAAGGACTTTTTCGCATTTTCTTTTTTTCTTAAGAAAAGGGCATTACTTCATGTGGGATACTACTACACTTTGATTTCTCACTTCTTACTCAAACATCTATCCAAGAGTTCCCAAAGTTTCTAATATTATTTTTGTTGACCTCATTATGACGAAATATTTGAACCCTTTGGGATCTTAGCAGATATAACGAATTCAAGTTTGCACCCTTTACATCATGTCACCTTGCCTGTTACACTTCCCATTCAAGCTATCTACAAAATTTCAGCCCAATGAGGCATGAAGTTCACGAGATATAGGGCTGTAAAGAATGTACTTTTAATGTCACATGACTAATCACATGATGAAGTCTTTACCACATCAGGTCAGTGTTCGTCTAGAGTTCTTTCCTTTCAAGATAGGTTTGAACCCAATCAGACATGTACTTCAAGGTATATAGTGCTGTGAAGGTTGCACCTCTAATGTCACGTGACTTTTCACCTGATGACGTCATCATAACATGAGGTCAATAATCGTCTAAATCACTTCCCTTTCAAGGTTTGAACCCAATTGGACATATACTTCAGGAGTGCACCTCTAATGTCACGTGACTCGTTGGCTAATGACGTTGTCATCACATGAAGTCAATCTCCTTTATAAAGCTTCCCTTCCTAACTATCTGCAAAGTTTCAACTCAATCAGACGTGCAATGCAAAATACAATACAAAACATTATTGTTATCGCGGAAAGAGCACAGATTAGAGATTTTAAACATTTGTCCCTTTTGGCATTCCATACAATGCGATCTGCTCCAGAAACCATGTGCTCTGCATTTTACCAGGTCCTGAGTATATGCCTTATGCCAGTGTGCTGCTGGCCACACGTTACAGACAGATATTGCGCATCCACAGCAGCCAAGGCACATTATGCGAAAGGGATTTTCGTGTTCACAAATAAAGAGGTTTTCATCATTGGTGCTTCATCTGTGTGAAGAGGTACATGTGTACACCACTTATCCACTTCACTTTAAATCTGTTACGGTTGATTTTTTTACCAAATTTTGAAAAATAAGAGAACTTTTATCCTAACTTCCGATCTGATGTCGTCATCGACCCCAATTTTCTCACACATGTTGACTGGGTAAAGATCCTCATGCACGTCAATTTTCAGGCGATTCGGACAAACTTTGCCATATACATCCACTCAAAATTCCACTTTCAGAATTTTTAGCCTGTCGCTAGAGGGTGCTTGATGATTACATGATGTCATCAGCAGATGATGTGAAGAATACTACACCCCCAGCGACTAACACCAATGAAAGCAAGTTGATACCTATTACCACTTCTAAACAATAAGCCCACTTCTGGTTTCGTCCAGAAGGAAAGGTCACGTGATTTGACCCACATGAGATTGAAGACCCATTTTTACTCTGACACCTGCCACAAACAGAATTTGGCAGGAGGTCATGGTTGATTTTATATGGTTTTTTACAACATTAACATAACATTTCAATCTTCAAAATTTAATAATAAATCACTTGGTGACATCATCATGACGTAATTATTTTAGTATTATCTTTGCCTTAAGGTCTGTGCTTGGTGTAACTTTGATGAGGAAAATGGTGCCTCAAAAATGTGTACAAAGTCAACGGGCTGAAATAAATATTAGAAAATCAATAATAAATCACTTGAACATGTCATCATAATGTCTTTGTTCTAGGACCATCTATACACAAGGGTCCTTCATTGGTGTAAGTTTGATGAAGATCCAAAGTTGCTAAGGTATTGAAGTCGATGGTGGAAGAAACGTGTACAAAACAAAGGAGATTTGGGGGAGAAGAAGTCGGAAGAAAAAAAATACACAACAGAAGTACATGCCTTTCTCGCAACTTGCGAAAAAGCCAATAAAATATGCAAACAATAATGTAGGCTGTAACCCTGTGATAAATAACTTAATTGTCAGATAAATAGTTATTTAATAATTTCTATTTATATTTACCCTTAAACATGCAGGAAATTGCAATTTTTTGCAATGAATTGTCAATTGAGCTCCACAGCTTTGGCCCCTCATGTTTTACAGTAGCTTTAGAAAATACAGTCCGGGCATGAGACCTTTGAAATGCACGACATTGCCTTGTAAAAAAATTGTGGATTCCATCATTTTAGTAAACAGTGTTCACACTGATTTAGGCAATTTGTTATTGTTGAAGATAAGGGATATCATGACCTTTAAAATTTTACCACTATTACCCCATGCAAGAATCCCATATGTAATGTAATATACAAAGTTCATAAGATATTGTGAGGAAAGATCGATTTTAACTTTAAGATGACACCTACACTGTACGTATCTTGAAATAACTGTAGAAATATGACTGATGTGTTTTTTCCAAGTTAAATGGTCATCTACATGTATAATCCAAAGAATTTTGTTGTGTCAATTTTTGTTATCTCTCAATCCTCTATAGATTCCAGTAGGCAGGTGGTGCTTTTTATTGCTAAACAACATATAGTTAGTCTTGTTTATATCGAGTGTTAATTTATTTGCTTTAATCCAATCAGATACCTTTCTCATCTCATGATTAACTGTGTCGCAAAGTACAAGTACATGTACATGTACATCACCATGACTACAAAATATGTTACTTTCATCAGCGAAAAGAATAAAAGATGTATCAGAATTATTAATTTAGTGTGACCAAGTGAGAAAAAAAGTTTTAAAAATCAGTTGGACTATTTCTTGCGGGTCACTCTCGAAATGATTTATTTCTAACTGGGCTCAGAACAGAATCAGGAACATCTACTGGATCCGATTATTGGACAAACGTCTAAAAAAGACAATAATTAAAAGTGGAAATAGGGTATACTATTTCAACTTGGTGTAAAATACTGTGAGAACTAAGGTTAAGACGTAAGAACTACAGGGGAGGACAAGGCTACCAGAGGATGACAGATCTGCCAGAAGATTAGTGAGCGGAAGAATCTACAGCATTCCGAGCTTCATATCAGCAGCAACAGTATGCTTATCCAGAATCTAGTCCCACATGCCTAAATTGCTGTCGGCCACAGCCATCACTCAGGACTCAATGCAACAATAGCTTTTACTTCAAGAAAACAACCAAGGAGGAAAGCAATGTGGCCATAAACTGAAGAAACCCCCAAAACGAAGAGAGACCAGCACTCTACGTGACTCCTCTCACAACAGCATGCACACAAACATGCACACAAACACACACACACACAAAATGATTTGCCCACTTTCCTTCTTTTTGAGTTTGAGTATAATCCATGTTGTTTATTTTTCACTGGTCATTTGCTGTTAAAACAACTGCTGCATGGCCCACCCAGCAAGGACACTAATCCAACCCGCCAAAACTGATAATATCAAGAACATGAGAAAGTATAGGTTTAATGATAGCACTCGTTTGAGTGTGCTGGTTCACGCTTACCACTGGTTACACTTACACCTGCAAAGGACTCAAAATTCCTCCATAACAAATACCTTGATAACAGCATCTGTGATTCATGCGGTACAACTGAAGATTTTCAGTAGCATTTCATGCTGGAGTGTAAACAGTTCACTCTTCATACACAGTCTCTCCAAAAAACACTTGGCTTGACAGATAATCAAATGATCCTCACACATTTCCTGTGACAATATTAAACAACTTTGTTCAAATCCAAAGTTCTGTTCAGTCAAGTGCTGATGAAATGAAAGGATATCTGAATGTGTCGATAACATGTTGTACTTACATGTAGCAATTAGAAGGAGGGCAGTTCCACGGAAACATCAACCTCTGGGCCAAAATTTCAAACTGGTCCATACTTTCATGTGTACTTTCATGAAACATACTTCATTTCTAACAACATTCCAGAATTTGGTTTTTATATGATACTGAAAAATTGGTTTTAAATACTGAGAAATTGGGGAAAATATTTCCCCTCTGAAAGATTTTCTGTTTTTTAGCCTGATAATAATTTTTGGTTCCAGTTTTGTTACAGTTTGAAGAGTGCCCCAACAAGTAAACAAAGACAGAAATGAGTTTTCGTTTTCCTTTTGAAATTCGATGTAATGTCTTATTTTATAACACTTACTTTCTTATGTACGTCCAACACCAAAATGACATATTTTATCCCCTCAGTGCACCCTTTAGCAAAAGACTGCCAAATTTACAATACAAAGCACAATGAGTTCTTTCTTTCTAGATATCAGCTTAACTCCCTAAATTATTTTTCAAATACTAAAAAATTGTGGAATCAATTGTGTACGTCCGACAAGCTGTACATGTACGTCCGACACTGTCAGAACCATGCATTGCTGTCAATGCAATGCTTTTACACTGTACAGAAACCACTACCACCTCATTTGCATACATGAAAATGAGGCTCCAACATTTTGTAAAAGTACCAAATAGGTTTCACTTTTGTTTTTTACTAATATGCATTAATTTGACTATTTGGACATACACATCCTAATAAGGTTATAATTAGGGCCCAA